>NC_142048.1:33292083-33445702 GCF_982192425.1 Myodes glareolus | reverse complement strand
GTAAAACACCTTTGTCAGTCTATCAGAACAAAAGTTTTCTTTTTTTAGACTCTACCCCTATCTTCAAAGATGTTCATGGTAAAACTTGGACAGCACACTCCGTAGGGAAAGGGTGTGGGTGGATGTCTGTAAACACGGTTCTCTACTCTCCTTTGAAATTCTACTTGTAAAAGTTCTTACACAGGAAATCCCCATGGATGAGTAATACTTATACCAAATAACTAAGCAACACACCGCAAAAATCCTAGAAATAACATTATAGGAAAACAGTCAATGTCTTCCTTCACACTTCTGAGAAAACCAACTAAACAATTCACTAATAACCCACTGTTAAACAATGAATAATTATCTTTCTGCTTGGCATAATGAGATTCAGTAGGAACAAGCAAGCATAAGTTCAAATGCCAACATTCTCCAACAAAATATGAAATCAAAATACTGTATTTTAATGTCTCCCACACTCAGAACTCTTAAAGGATCTCCAGAGATTTGGCGTAATTTAAGCACATTTTATTTTTATTTTATGTGTATGTATACATCTCTCTCTCTCTCTCTCTCTCTCTCTCTCTCTCTCTGTGTGTGTGTGTGTGTGCGTGTGTGTGTGTGTGTGTGTTTGTGTGTGTGTGTATACACCTCATGTGTGCAAGTACTCATGGAGGTCACAGAGGATGTCGGATCTCACGGAAAAGGAGTGCCAGGCAGTTAGGTTCCATTCTCACCACCCACATTGAGCAACTCCTGAGTTAGCTGCAAGACCAGAAAATGTAAATCCAGGAACTATTGAATTAGGTGTGTCATCAGTACGATCTATAGAGGAAGAGTTCCAGGAATTGAGATGACTCAGTGAATGAAGGCAACAGCTACCAAGACTGATAATCTGAGTTCTGTTCAAATGATGACGAATAGAATCCACTCCTACAGGCTGTCCTCTGACCTCTACATCCTGAATTATGGCACACACATACTCACAGATGCACATCAAATTAATTAATTGATTAATCAAAACATTTTTTTTTAAAAAAAGCTCTGAGTAACCTTCAAGGACTTATATAATTAAAAATACTAGGGGGATTTCTAAATATATAACTTGGGGCAGGCAGTTGAACATAATGACTAAGGGTCTCAGGAACCTGAAGGCAGACACTAGAGCTGTAATTCTGATGTAATATTCGTCAGCAATGTTGCACCATCAGAGACTTAAGTTCTCGAGGGGGGAGTCTCAGTTTTCTTATCTTGACACAGGAGATGAGAAGAATCATGATCAAAGTATATTTATGAAAAAAAATGTTTTACTTTAAAAAAAATACCTACCTCAAATAATGTGTGTGATGACAAATAAAAATTCATAAAGGACTTAAAATGTATCTGACATCAGAAAAGCAATAAATACATATTATTATTGTTGGACCTTATCATGATGTTTCTAAAATCACTACCCAGGGACAGTTAGTCCAATACTACATAAGTCTACCTGCAGTAACTCTAAGCCAGGTAAGTACTTAGCAAAAACTTTCAACCTACTCCAGGTGGCCTGTCACAACCATGGACACAGGAATATAATTCCATTGGGTAAATCCACTTTGTACCGGCTTTCTAATATGTCCCATATCTGCTAGGGAGACAATGACTATTTTGATTCTTTACCCAGTGATAACCTTTCACTGTCTTTATTTGCAATTACTTATTTCCCTCAAATATTAATATAGTTTTGTAACTCTGAATATGCTATTACTACGAAGTAAACATGTATTGATGTCATTTGCTATCTGGTATATGTATTATATATATGTATATATAAGGAGAAAAATGATAAATATGCATATAGTACACCTTGTCTCTGGACTCCTACAATTTTAAAAAGACAATTACATATCAAATCTAAACCATTTATTTTTTTAGAAAATAGTTGTATTGCTATACAGTTCATCTCTCATAAATCTCCCCATTTAAAATGTACATCTGGTCAATCACGTTCATGACTGTGCTTTCAAACATTTACAGAGTTTTCTCTGTGGCCTCATATTAGAACATTATCATCATTGCAAAGGAAGCCCTGCATCCATGGTCTCTGATGTCATGCTTACATGTTCCTATTGCTTTACCAGTTTATCTAAACTACACCTTGGCTCCCAAACGTCTTCTCCAAAATCTTGTTTTTGATAGCAAACACAAACGCTTTGCCCAGCTTAACACACCAGGCCCATCTGTTTCTACCCCTCTATCAAGATAGCTAGTTGTACATTTCCCAATTTAGCTACTGGGTTTTCCTCAGGAGTCTTTTTCCTTGACACTTCGTTTGACACTAATATCCACAAATATTCCCTGGAGACATGGATGAAATATACTCTTTGACTCTGACTGGCAGTTGGTTGCTGTACACATATTAGAGAAGAGCTAACAGGACTCAGAAACACAATTATCCGTGTCTTATCCTCAACATTATGATTTCGGCTGAAGAATTACACAAAGACATATGCTGAAAACTGTCATGCTGTAGAACAAAGTTCTCAAGTTTGAAACAAGCCCTGTGACTGACGTAAGACCCATTGTTTGACGGGGTTGAACCTGATCCCTACAACCTGCCTGAGATCACATTACCATGCTACACACAAATCCAGAAAGCTGTCTGGGTGTTTCTTTAAAAGATGTGCATGGAAGGACCTGATGATGTGGGTCATCGGCTGCCAGGAATATGACTTTATAGCATGATATAGCTATTTAATGGTTCACTGCTATTTCTTGAGACACCTGAGGTGCTTCAAACTATAGCCACCCAGGGTGTGGAAAACAATGGCCATCAATATACCTTCTATATGTTCTTAAGACCATCAGCCAAATTATGATTATAGTTTTCAAATTTAAATATATGAAAAATATCATGAAGGTAGAAAAACACAGCCAAACAATGTTTCTGTCACTTTGCACTAATAAAAAGAAATAATATCTAGCCTAGTCTCCTATTTTAAGTCAGTTGTATTGTTTCCAATACTGGCTTGCAATTAAATTGTGATGAAAAAATGATATTCAAGATTATTTGAAAGTGAATCATCTTCTATTATAACTTTTTTTAAGGACTATGCCAAAGACCTATTTTTCTGAAATTGTGTATGTGTATGTAAGTACTATACATGTACACACGCGCTGAGTTTTGGGGTACATATGCACACATACACACATCAGATGAAAAGGATTATTCATATGTAACATTCAACAGTTAACTGAAATTAATAGGAATTGACATCATGATTGTTTCACACCTACATAGACAGGTTTCCAATCTGTGTCTTCTATTTCAGCCAGAATTCAAAATAGTTGAGGTTATGAATGGAGAAGGAAGAAGGAACAAAGAGAGGAGAAATAAAATGTATTGACTTCCTTTCTGCACTGGGTATAAAATGCTGGTTCTTCTTCACATTTCATGAAATGATTTGTGACCCTAAGTTTAATGAAGTGACTCTGAACTAACAGATACTAATTTCTATTTGAAGTATTCACACTTCAGATTAATTCAGCTTTGACCAACGTGTTATTTTATTCGCCATTAGCAACACAGTTTACGGTTTGTTGATTCACAATTATTTTATTCTTAAATTTAGTATTTTCATATGGGGACAAATTTCATTCGTGTATACTGTATATTTAATCATATATACTCACTACTCCCCCTCTAATCCAGTTCAGGTCTGCCCAGCACAATCTTATGTCCTCTTATGTATATTTTTAATGATGTATTGAGTCCATTTAGTGCTTCCAGAATGCACATGAGTACAGGGTGATCTCGTGGAGCATGAGCATCCTCCCAGGGGCCACATTCCTGAGAAAAACCGACTGTTCCTCTCCCAGCAATCATCACTGCCACGGCTCCTCAGCTGGGTGGTGCGTGGTAAGCTGGTCCTCCATCCAGAATTCATAATCATTAGTAAGCCAATCACGTCATTAATAGTCACTTTTTATTACTCATTCTTCAGAAAATTGTTTATGAACGTGTTATTTATAAATACGTTGTTTTTAAAATTATTTATATGAAATTCTAGAAAATCCAATGAATCTATATGCTATTAGACAATATAGACTTTGGAAAAGAGGCAGGAGATTGAGTAGAGTAAGGAAGCAGGAATAAAATAAAAGCAGCAGGTGGAGGGGACATCTGGCTGTGATGGATGCTTATTATCACCATGGTGATGAAGGTTTCACAGCTGCATAAAGGGATCATAGTAGTGATATTTCATATCTATTTTAATAAATAAAGCTTGCCTGAAGATCAGAGTGTAAAACAGCCCCACTGGTCAGTCTCACAGAAAGGCAGTGATAACACACACCTTTAATCCCAGCAGCCACGCTAGTCTGATATAGAAACCAGGAGGTAAACGCCTTTAATACCAGTGGGCACGCCTTTAATCCAGTTCTAGAGAGGAATATAAGGCAGAGGAGACATCTCACAGACACAATCTCATTCTGAAATTCCTGGAGACAGGATCATCATTTTGGACCGAGGTAGAGGTAAGAACCAGTGGCTGGCTGTTATGCTTTTCTGACCTTCAGGTTGAACCCAAGTCCCTGAGTTTTTATTAATCATGATACATATCGTAGTTTCTCAAAATGTGTTCTTTGGGTGTTTGTGTGTTATTTTATTTCAGGATACTTCACTATGTCTGAAAGTCATTCCTAGACAAGCCCCTAACTCAGAGGTCCCATCTTCAGATACCAAAGCAGATGATCTATCCAGGAAAAGTGAGATATGAGTTTGGTCCCCAGGGGAACTGTACAGTGGCAGAATCTAAGACAAATATTGTAAAACTTTTATACAGTCAAAACAATAAAAATGTTCACCAATAATGGCTTGGCACAATACAACTGCATTCTGACGGTGATGAAAGAAGACAAATTCATTGGGAGAAAAGTTTCTTCAGTTAGATAGTTATAATTGAGCTAAATCGTTTAATATCTTGGAAGATTAAAGTTTTCAAGTTTTTTAAATTTTTGATTTGGTTTCTTGAGATAAGGCCTTGTTTTGGAACCCAAGGTAGCCTGAAACACTGAGCAATTTGTAGTTGGAATTTTCTTTGGACTGCCAACCAGCTCCCAGATGAAGACACCAAGACTTGTTTTTAATTATGAATGTTTGGTCTTAGCTTAGGCTTATCCTGCTAGCTCTTATAACCTAATTTAACACATTTCTATTTATCTACATTTTGCTTCGTGGCTTTTTACCTTTCTTTCATTCTGTATGTCCTACTTCTCCTGCTTCCTCTGTGGCCAACTGGCTGGACCCTGGGGTCTTACTGACATCTCCCTGACATCTCCCTTGTGTCTCCCTGGCATTCCCCTGGCATCTCTTTTTATTTCTTTCCCTGAGCCTAAATCCTTCTTCCCACTTACTCTTCCTGTTCTGAAGTTCTTCCTCTATTTCCTCTCACACTATTGACCTTTCAGCTTAATCAAATGCCTTTGGCAGGCGAGGTAAAACATCAACACATCTTTACATAGTTAAACAAATACAACACAGTTTTGCATAGTTAAATATTCTGCTCCAGCAAGTCTCCTGCATCAACCTCCTGGGTACTCACATCATAGACCATCCATCATGTTCACCCAAAAAACTACTTTCTCTTTTAATCTTTAAATTAAAATATTGAACTCATAGAGACACTTTAAGCAACTATAATCCAAGTCCCATATTCTATTTTATATGTGATTAGGAGAATTATAAAAGTTAAAGAGTAGGATGTAGTACTGTACAGATTTATGCTTATAGATCAGAATGTCAAAAACTTTTATTACTCAGTTTATTGACTATGCTCCTGTATTGCAGAACTGTATATGGTCTTTATAAAACAAAGAGAATCAAAACATCAGCACGTGTTTTACATTTAAAGGATAGAAGGTTCTTAAAGGGCACCAGTTTTTTTCCACAAATAAAAATTTTTGTTTGGTTGGTATGAGTTGTTATGTTATGTTATGTAATTCAGGCTGTCATAGAACCCCCTACATTCCTGCATCAGCCCCCAAGAGCTGGAATTACAGTCATGTATTGTCACATTCTCCTTAAAATAAAAAAAATAAATATAAAATTTTAAATCATTTTCATTCTACTTCATTCAGAATCGCAGTTTGTTTCAGAATGTTGTGGATCTTCCAAGAGTTTACCTTTTAAATACTTCCAATTACTTTATATCATCTATTCTGTTTGGCTTCTGTACAGTTATTGGACTGTACAGAAAAGCCCCTAAAGTCTGTGGTTAATGCTCCTTGAAACCCCAGATTTTCTAAGGGGGTGGTGAACCACAGACCAACAGTTGAGGTTAACCTCTGTAGTCAGATAATAGCAATGCCAAGTGTTCCATGAAGTGGTGAAGATTATGATATTTCACACAAGAGACTGATGGAGTTCATAGTTCAAAAACTAGCCCCTAAATCAAGGATTAAGTGGGAATTTGCTTTAAGTATTTTTTTCAGGCAAAGTTTCACAATCAGAACTCCCTTTAAGCCTTACTAAGAGACCAAGTTATACAGCTGTCACATGGTAACCTGTTCCCCATGCTGGATTACCTGGATGTAAGGGGAGGAGCTTGGTCCTGCAGCTACTTGATGTGCCAAGCTTTGAGCAAGCCCATGGAGGTCTGCCGCTTTCTAAAAGGAGATGAAGAAGGAGCAGATGGGGAGGGGCTAGATGGGGAAACGGAGGAGAGAGGAGTAAAGAAGGGAGGGGAAACTGGTGGGTACATAAAATAAATGAAAAAAACATGTTCTTTAAATAAAATTAAGAAGACAAAAAGGAATTCCCTTTGAAAAACACTACTCCTTTCTTGCAGTAAGCAGGCTTTTCGCTGAGCTAGGATTATTCTCTTAGCTCTACTCCTCAATTGCAAATAGAAGATTGCATTGGTTTAGTTTAAAATGGTAGGGTGGGGTACTAGAGAGAGAGATTCTAGTGATAAACAAATAATATGCTTTAAAATCATAAATAACATGAGATGGGGAGGTGAATCATCCAGTAAGATTCTTGTCATGCAAGACGAGGACTTGAGTTTGAACCCTATCACCCAGAACAAAGTCAGGCTTTTATGATCTGTGTGATGAGGTAGAGACAGGGAAATCCTTGGGATTTGTACCTAGCCAGTCTAGCTAAATTGGGAAGTTAGAAGTTCGGTGAAAACTTAGAAGTTTGGTGAGAGAGCCTGTCTAGAAAAAACAGGTAGAGAGAAAAATAGAAAGACACCAGACATCAGAATCTGGCCTCCACACAAGTATAAGTATTCTTCCATATGCACAAATATGTACACATAGGTGAATTCATTTACACACAAAAACCTATAATAGCAATCCATTTTATCTTAACTAGTGTGATGTTATCAGAAAGATTAAGATAACATGCATCCAAGTATATTTCCCAAAGTGTTTTTTTTCTACATCTTTTGGAGCCTAGAAATCAAATTCATTTCATCTAAACAAATATATTTATCCTCTTTTATAATGTACGAATATTTGACTTATTATTCTTTATCCAGGAAAAGCTTAATTCTACCTATTAGTCAATATGACATTTGTAGGTGAATAAAAGACAAGCAAAGAAAAAACAAAGAAAAAGGATATTAATTCACTAACTTAAGTAAAGAATATAATAAAATTTCAGACACAGGCTTATGACTCATGCAACTCTCCAAATAGCCAACTACAGATGTTATAAGATTTGGGGGATATAATGAGACATTGCTACATTTCCATGTTTTTCACGGCAATTAACAGAAGTCCTTGCAAACAGGAGGATTTTACTAAAAGCTATTGAATGAACACATAAATGTTGATATTAACAGTCAGGTCCTCTGCTTCAGTCTAAAGAGAAGTAACTAAAGACATTGCCCAAGATGCTTGTACATTATCCAAATACAGGCATACAGGACTCTGGACTACATTTTATCGGTTTACGATAATCATTTGTTGCCATATAATGTATAAAATTCTAAAGCCACTTTTATATTCATTAGAAAACAGATTGTTGTTTGTTCATAAGTAGCACCACATCAATGCCACATCTGATTCCAATATTAATGTTCACCCTAGCACCAGGCCTCCAGATGCTCCTAAGTGATGCAATGACACCATCTCTCCCTTACATCTACCCATGCCCTGTACTCAACTCCAAGGTTTTCAGGGATTATTGGCAGCTGCAGGTCCTGTCTCTGCATATTCCCTGAGCTAAACAAACATGCCTGGACTTGGGCACAGGAGATGCTACCCCCCCTAAGGATGCTGCACCCCAGTGAGCAGCCCAAAATTTTCAATACCTCAAAGCTACCTTGGACTGAAAGATTCCTAGAATTCCCCTCAAATGATCATGAAAGGAGTGAGAGCCGACACAGGATTTTAGGTTTAATAAAGGAAAAAAATTCAAGGAGAGCAGGCTGGTAGATTCCATGAGAAAGAAACACACACACACACACACACACATACACACACACACACACACACACACACATGCACACGCACACACACAGAGAGGTGGGGGCTGCACACACTCGCACAGAGAAAGAGAGAGAGAGAGAGTCAACAAAATGGAAACGTCTTTTCTAACTCATCTATGAAACAGTTTCTGGATCTATGAGTTTGCCTGAGCTATCATGACTGACTGATGTATGTTTTCAGGCTGCTGCTGAGTCATCGGGAAAGTGATGAATTCCCGAGAGAGTGAAAAATTCAAAAAGACATGGCATAATTAATGGGCAACATACATTTTGTTGTTCTTTCTATTGTGGTGATTTTGGGTTTTAAACTGCTTGAAAACTATCATGATCGTATAGTTATATTGAAAACTGTGTTTTGTGCATCGTGTGACTGCTATGAAACTGTCTAGCTCTCGAACGGCCCAGTAGCTATGACTTAAACCAAAATGTACTGAGCCTCTAACACCTGCTGAGCCCTGGACCATAAATTTCATACACATAACTTCATTTAATACCCACATCATTTCTTGCTAGATAGTGAGTCCATTTTATAGACTGTTAATGCTTTCTTTAAGGAGATTGGGGACAGGGTGTTAAAGAGATACAGTTTAAGGTTTAGATATCTAAAACTCAAGGCTTTTTTTCTGTACAGTGCCTCAAAATGTAAATTTATGGCACCTTCAAAGGACAGATTTTTCTCAAATGAATGCGTGTCAGTCTCACAGTGAGCTCTTTCTGCTCCGATTGCATCGTGGAGATGCAGGTGCAAACCCAGGGCAAGTTCTGTCTTCATTTCAGCCTAAGATTGAAGGGGGAATTTGCCAGATCCAAACATGGTTACCTTAACCAACAGTTAATTGTATGATTTTTCTTTAGCTTCAGAGGAAAAATAAATGATCACTTTGTTAATGAGTGGCACACACTTGAGTATATATAAAATATAAATAATTTTAATCTGTAGAAAATTATTTTTCTGCTGTGAGAAATTCTAAGCATAAAATGGGGGCGAGGCATATATACATATATATATATATATATAGTTACAGTTATAGTTATATGTATATATGTATATAGTATACCACCATTTTCTTTCATTATTTAGTGTTCATAGTAGTACTTAACGTGTGCAACTACATATGTAGTAGTTGATACATTTGATACAATTGGAAAGATACAATTGAAAAACTGTGCTGTAAAATGACACTTTTGGTTTATTGTTATATGCATTTTGTTTGCTTTGACAGTAGGGCTGTTTGTATGAAAACAGGTGTGCTGTACTTTGGGTGAATTTATATTGGCTCCAATGAAGTTTGCACGCACTGACATAAGAAATCAGCCTCCTTTAAAGTTGACACTTCTCTATATACCCAAAGAGAAGCAAGCAGTTTTGTTCACGCTTTTAAATACAACTATAAAATTCCAGTTGATATTTACCCAGGGTTGGAAGCGGAGCGTGTATATGTATACCCAGTTTGTAGCGGTCTAAGGTCATTTTGGTACTGAAGAATCAAATGCCATGTCTGCATCTAACCGTATGCACATTGTGACCCTCCATTTGGTAAATGCAAGCACTCTGACAAGTCCTTTGTAGCCTCCTCTCCCGTCCTCTACATTTTCCTGCAGAATGTGATTGAAGCCAAGGAGAGCAGAGCTTTTAACATCTTTAACCTTTACGAGCCCTAAAAGCATCCCACAGCCTCCTGATCATCGAATGACTCTGAAATAAGGAGACACATTGCATCTGATTTCTAACCTGCGACCTCTTACTTTCAAGCTTTAACAGTCTCAGGAATTGCAAAGAAAACAGTGTAAAAGCCCCTCATAGATTAGCAAACCATTACTATCTTCAACACTTCAGCAGATGAACCCTCCCTGATCCCAGACTATAAAAACGCCTTCTGAAGGCTGTCCAGCTTCTCTTTGATTCTTGGCCCAAGTCTTAATTTTCTCACAATGCAGAGATCTGTATTTCATTAGGGATACCATCTTGAGTACCTGTGTGCCCCTCCTTGTTCTAACAGGATTTTCTTCATACAGATTCATCAGTATCAATTTTGAAGATGAACCAATGAGTATCAAAATACATTTTAAGTTTATTGATAGTTTAAACTGAAAATTTTATCCAAGGACATCCTCATGGTTCTGCACCTGAGTTTTTCTCATTTTTGTCTGGTGTTCTATGTGTATACTATATATCCATAGGTGAGAAGTTTGCTTATCCAGAACAGGTTGAGGTTTTATTTCATAGCCTTCAAAGTTGTTACTTTTGAATTTTTTCATCTAAATATGTAGACCTTCAAATGATGATCACCAAATCAAAAGAGCCCAGCAAATTGGCTCCCTGAGTAAAGGCACTCTCTGCCAGTTCTGATGACCTGAGTCTCAATCCCCAGGACCCACAAGGTAGAGGGAAAAAAATCAGCTCTATCAAGATGTCCTCTGACCGCTGCGCTCTCACCATAATGTGCACACAGACACCATGAACCAACCAAAGACAAAATAAGAAAAATTATAAAACTTTCATTCCCCCGCAGCATAAATAATGCCAACAAGATCCAGGTTCATTTGCAGAAGCATAGCAGTAATTTAGGCAAAGCAGAGCTTCTGATTTTCTTACTAAGTAACAAAGAAGGCAAATGTTTTATATTCAAAAGTATTAACCAAACTACTAGTATTTGGAATTGAATTTATCTTTGTGCTGTATTATTAAGTGTAATTAAATATTAAGTATTTTTTATAGGTTCAGCTTAGACAAATACACGTGTTTAATCACAAGATCACGGCCTTGAAGTGGGTTCTGAGTTCTGCAAAGCTTTTCCTTCTCTGGTTTTCTCATGTCGTTCAGTGTGTGTTAGGGGGAAGTAAGCATGTCATCTACTGACCTAGCTCCCTTGATATGGGTCTTCCTGGAGAGTAGTCCCACAGAAAGCAAATATACCTGCTGACCCAACTTGGAGGACAGCAGAGACTCGATGTCAATTTAAAGTCGTAGCTGCTTAATCGGAAAGCAGATAATATTCTATTTTGTGAGACATTGCTAAAAGATTAAGATGCATGGACCAAACACCAGAGCCATTCCAATTCTCAAGAACGTTTTAGTTTGCTGCTATCGTTAGTAAAATTATCAGCCATCCCCTCTCATATAAGATGAAAATCATACACCTGTGCCCATCACTGGGTGCCCTAATAAAGTGTCTATGTGAGAAATAGGATTACATTGAGTGTAAAGTGATTCAAACAGGATGTCTTCCTCAGGAGCCGTTCAGGCAAGGAAAATGAACTTTAAATAATGTGAATTCAGAGCAGATATCCATGTCATAAGATTCCTAAGATTCCTTAGAAGCTCATGACAAAAACAGTGGCCTGGCCTGAAATGGGAGCACCTGTCTGGACAACTACCTCCCCCCTCACTTTGTACAGTGATCATGCTAGAGAAATAGTTTCATTGGGAAATTGATTGTGTTTTTATTTAAACTACTAATTCTTGTAAAAAAAAATCATTACCAAAATGAGCAGATAATTAAAAAGGTGTCCACAAGTGTATATCTTTGTATGTACGTGTGCACGCACATGTGTATGTGTGCGTATTCATTCTCCAAGTATGTCTATGAAATATTTTGTATGGTTCACACAAATATATAATGTACATGTAATAGTTCATGTAATAAAGGAAAAGACTCTAGGTGGAGAAGATCAAAACAAAAATAAAAGCAAACCCAACAGTCCTCAAAGCCAATTAGTAATCCTTAAACCGCAGTCACTCTCTAATTTGGCCCCGTCTTCTCTATCAGACAACAAAGATCAAAACACAGAGCAAACACAGTAAGATGCAAAAATCCAAACTCATCATGAGTCTAAAGATCCGGCTTTCATCAGGCTCACTGCGCCTTTTCATAAGTGATGTATAAAAAGATAAAGGGGGCAATGTAGTGGCAGTAGCCCGCAGCAACTATAGGAGACAACGTGTTAAGAAACTATATTCTAAGAATACTACAGTGCAAACTTAGTTAACAAAAATGAAACACACTTTGTCAGATGAAACTTCTATGTAAATTTATTCTGCAGATGAGCAGTCCATAATATAAAGGTGCACAAACTGGCAAATGGTATTCCATACGTCGTTTCCCTCAATGATAAAACAGACTTCATTGATTCTGAAGCCTTAAGTCAACATTGAGTCTCAGGGTGGCTCACTCGGATTGCTGAGCAACAATGTTTACATGAAAGAAAGAAAAACACTGATGTTGTTAGAATGTCGAGAAGGGGTAACAACTGGAGAAGAAAATAATGTTTCTTGGTTTGAATGACAGCCTATCAGTTTCTCCAAGCAAAGCACAAGAAAAGGAAACATGGCAAATTGTCACAACCTGGAGCCTCATGAAATTTCATTCATTCTAGCAAGCAGTGTGTTTAACTGTGTTTAAATATTAGAAGATTCCAGATAAAAGTGTGCATATCTTTGCCTGAATCAGCTTGAAGCTGAGTCTCCAGTGCTCAGTTGCCAGGCCAGGGACTCTCAGTGAGACATTGTATTAGTTGTGTGTCACCAAAGGGCTTGTTCTATTTTTCTTCATGTTGTAGATTTTAATTATATTACATAGTGTTTATTTGTGTGTGTGTGTGTATGTGAGTGTGTGTGTGTGTGAGAGAGAGTGAGTGTGTGTGTGTGTGTGTGTGTGTGTGTGTGTATTCACATTATCAGGCTTAGGCACAAGCACCTTTATCTGCTGAGCCGTTTTGCTGGCTCCATGTTACAGATTTAAGAGAACACGGTATTATCAGTTCTTTTACATACAAACTTCACTTTCAAAATTGGAAATGAGAAATTGTTGAAGACAGTCACCAACTTACAAAACATTAAGAGAGAATTTTATTAGAAGCAAAGAAGATGCTTGCATACTCAAACACATTCAGTTAATAAGAGTTGCCATACTACCTCATTCATAGTTGCCTAGAACCTTATTCAATAAATTATTCAATGTAAAGGAACAAACATAGTTTGGAGTAAATCTCCAGTATTTACTTCAGATATCCTGGAAAACTGAAAAACTATACAAGAATTGAATTTCCAAAAGAAATACTGGAAACTTTTCTAGCAAAACATAAAAAATCTTTAAACTCATAATTTCTGACTTTAAAAAATAAACTATGGGCACATATTTTCCTATAAGATTTACTTGAATATAAAAAAGAAAATTATAGTTTAGAAATTGGGTTGAGGGGTTTTTTGTTTGGCTTTCAGATTTTTTGTTTGTTTGTTTGTTTGTTTTTGGATTTTGTGCAGTACAGGCTGACCTCAGGCTTTCTATGTAATAGCCACGGATAGCCCTAAATTACTGATCACATACTTCTACCTCCGAAGTGCTGAAGGTATAGATACAAACCACAGCCCCAAGCCTTCAAATTAGAGACATTAATCATATGGAAATAAGATAGATTAAAGTGTGGTGATGTGCATATAGATTTACAAGCACAACAATATCACATATGATAACTGCTTAACAAGTATGAAAGTGGATAAAAAAGACCTAGCAATGTATTATTAAAATAATTAAATTTCCTAGCCTATTTGTATGTGAACTATGTATCAAAGATTGAAGCCTGGCTAAGTGAATAGAATATGCTGGATCAACAAAAGATATATTTTAAGGTTAGTACCTTTCAAAGCTACTAAATTGAATGACCTGAATATAAAACCCATATGTTATCTTGACAGACACTAATGGATTCATAAAATTTATGTTGATCAATAGAGGTTATAGGCTTACAATGAAAGATAGAGCAGCAAATGGGGAAAAATCAATCAGAATATAATTAGAAGGGAATATTTAATTAAAACTATGAATGAAATATTTAGCTCTTTTGTAAGCAAGGCAAAGGGCTTGTCAGTTTACAGTGAACTCGCTTAGCCTTTTCAGTACAGCAGCAGCCCAGGTTGTGTTCTCCATAACTTACTATACTAAGGTGAAAAATGAAATCCTTACAAATAATTACAAAATTAGTAATAAATCTTGGTACATAGCAACATTCTCAGAAATACAAACTTGGACAAATGATTGTCACCAAAGCAGACCAATGGTAGAGTCAGATGTGTGCAGGCATCATTTAAAACAAGAAGGGCCATCCTTCCTGCCTCATCTCACTTACCAATATAGTCAACATGCAGCTGTAAAGCCCGCCATACAATGAAAACCTCAATAATGAAACTAGGTTTCTTAATTAAATGCATTTGACCCTTTATAATCTTAGACTATGACAAGTGAAAAGATGAAGAATTACATAGTCGCTTCCGTTAATTAAAATATAGACAATCTTTACAACCCATCCAAGATTCAGCCTAAATTTAACCACAAACCCTGAATATGCTGTACATTCAAGTCTATACAGTGAAAATTTCTCTGCCAAGAAAGACTGCATGATATCAACACAGCCATGGTCTTTCAGTGAGAGAATCCTGTGTTCAAACCCTGTTCTCTGCTTGCTTGTGAAATTATTAGTCTTCAGTTTGTTCACTGTGTAGTGTAGGGTGACATGATCTACTCCAGCTATTCTGAGAATTGAGTAAATGGATCCATTCCAAGAACATAGGAAGATCATAATGCAGCAAATTCAGTTCATCGGTTGAAGTGCACATGCACTCTCTGTGTGTCTCTGTCTCTTTTTTCCTCCCCTCCTTCTCTCTCTCTCTCTCTCTCTCTCTCTCTCTCTCTCTCTCTGTAAACATTTTGGTAACAAAGTCAATCCAATATACATATTGTTAATGAATATACTCCAAACTGAAAATATAATTAGTTATAACATCTTATTATCTTACTACTTGGATGACAGTAATGACTAAAACCTAACTAGTTTCAAGTTTCCTTTACTCATTCCTATATATTTATGTATATGTGTATGTGTATGCATATATGTATATATAGTTAAATTTTTGTCATTGAAACATGAATATCTAATATTAAGATACATAAAGAATGTTTTCGACTTTTTTCATGTACAGTCTTTCATTATGGCCTCTATGGTGTAAGATATAAATTTACTGAAAAAGAGGAATCCTTTTCAGTCTGTCAAATTCTTGCATTTGTTGAGCCTTTTCTCGGGAATTACAGAGACAGCCACATTAACTCATTAAAAAACTAAATGTGTGATATAAAAGATATTTAGAGAAATATTTGTTGTCACACGGAACCTTGGAGACCTTTCTAATACTTTTCCACGAGATAATTAAAAAGAGGATATTTTTTTCTTTTAGGGCTGTATCCAGACAAGAAGATAATTGAAACCTTAATGGATATAGTTTCACCTTGTTTGCAGAATGACAATAGCTCACACAGGTAGAAAGAACCGGGTTCACTGGCATTGAGGGATTGTTTTTGCTTTGTTGGTTATTATGGTACAAACAAGAGAGTGGCAATGAACTCCAGCGATGACGGATTTTCCAATCGGCAGCCGGTTAACATTACCAGAATGAATCATGGGAAAGAAGTGACAGCTGGATTAGAGCCAGGGCAACCAGGAGATACCGAAGATAACGCCTGCGTTTTGAAGCGGGAGGCTTTTCAGCATCTCTGACCTCACACCGCATATGTCTTAATTTAAACTGAAGGGTAGCGTGATAAAAAGCAAAGAACAATTATAATTTCAACTCGAAGTCTCAGAACTAATGGAACTGAGTTAAGGTGGTGTATTTTCCAACTCCAGCAAGAGGTCATCCTTCCCCAAGAGCTCTTAGAACCTCTAGTTCGTTTTCTATTCACAATCGCTCCATGTTTTTCTAAATACGGAATAAACTGCTTCTGGTTTGGGTCAAGTTAAAACAAGACTTTTATCTACAAGCTTGACAGGTGAACCACACGAAGCTTTACAGCTTTAAACCTAGCTTTAAACAAAGCTGTTTTATGCTTCTCGGGCTAGACAACAAAGTTATGAGAGGTTTTTCCCCTCAGCTTTGGTGTAAATGTCCCCACCTGACACATCCAAAGCCCGACTAGCAAACGCTGCTGGTGCTCACACCTGCACACGCACAGCTGCCAACAAAGGGAGGCAGGGGCTTCTCTCACCTACACACCTGTCGGCTGGGTGGACGCCTGCCTGCATCCTCCTCGTCTTCTCTTGATCGATCGCCACAAGAAATGGAAAAGAGCGCTTTACAAAGTGGGGGCCCCTAAGGAGAGCAGACAAGCAAAGCTGCTCCCTTCCAAAGCTTAAATGTAATTACAGAATGTAGCTGGCATCATATGGGAAGGAAGGGTTACATAAAGACAATAAAAGAACTCACACTTGCTCCAAACAAAAATAAAAGAATACAGGCTTTTTTTTTTCCTTTAACACCAAAAGAACAATAATTACTTTTAATGTAAACTAAACTTAGTGCATGTCATAGTACATATGATAACCAATTCTTATTAATAGAAAATTCATAAGGAATATATATAACGTATGTGTGTGTGTGTGTGTGTGTACAGGTTCCCAAAACTACAACAGAATGTAAAGAGAAAATGTGTAATTTATAGAGATTAAATGTTTGTATACTTAATTCAATGTTCAATGCCCGGTGTGCTCATATGATTTAAAATATAACCCACAACTATTTAATCTGCTTTTATAGACTTTAGTTGATAATAGACGAATCAGCAAGAAATGAACCAAAAAAAAGTATCCATGTGAGATAATGTTTAGTGAAACCAACTGCTCATTGGCAAACATGAGAAAATTTTCTTAATATTATAATTGTACATATTAAAGCATCACATTATAAAAATCCAAACTATTTTACTTTGCAGCATCACATTGAAAATTTGCACATGTACATGCACACACACACACCACCATACACAAATTCATGTGACTTTGTATACATTATAGCAATTGCCACTTAATTGCATTTAAAAGTATTTTGTAACCCTGGTTTAAATTCTGGTGTCATCAAACAAGACATCTCTCATGCCTCTAACTGATAAAAACAATACGCTCTAAATTGCCAGAGACAGACTATTCAGAGGGCTTTAACAGTTAATAGTTTTGGGTGTGTAGACATCACTTCATTTCATTGATAAAATAAGGATACCCAAGAACACTGCTGTATTTCTAACTCTGTGATTTGTTTCAAGGCTTCGGGGAGAAAACTCAAAGACTGTGTGTTTTTCCAGTGTTAGATGTGGGTAGAAACAAATCCCTTTGGAGGTCCTGGAAGATGAAAGAATGAAGGGCTGTCTTTCATGCTCCTTCTCATCAGAGACAGGGCAGTTTTGTAAAGATCCCACCTAGCCGGGATCATTCTAGTTCTGGACTTTTCCCAAAAGTTATGAGAACTTTGTTTTCCCCTTCCAAACAAAGTGATTTAGTCATTTGGGTGATGACACCGTTAGGGAAAGCAGATCCGCACCCCAAGCCAGAGCATGGTTTGTCAAGACCCATAACTCAGTGGCCACTACTCTAACCCATGATTGAACTTTGGCAGCAGTTAAAATTCAGATTGAACCATCCGCTCCCTCTAAATGAGGCGAAAACGTGCTGGCAGTGCAAGGATGAGGGCTGAGCAAGCTAATAGATTAGAGTGTCTGAAACTTTTGATAATCTGCTCTTAAGTGTCATGGGTCTTTCAAGGTGGATTCCATCTGTCTTATAAAGCTTTGTACTGAAACATAATGCATCCTTTGATCTCCTTTGTAGAAACCCTATGAAGTCAACAAAATGTCTCATTGGCTCAATAATCAGATCCCCAAACCTGTTGACATGAGGGATTTTAACACTTCTAAGTGTTGGCAAACAGTAAGGGACCTATATGCTGAAAGGCTTTCAATGAGAAGGCTCAAGGTGAGCTGATCCTTGCCAGAAGTCCAGACTATCCTTCTGGTCTTTCATCCCCAGATAAGGCAAAACGACACAGGTTAAGCCATGTTCAAGTCTGATAATGACCACTTATATAAATTATTTTTAATGTATTATTTAATAAAGTATTTATCTTGAAAAGTTATGCATCATTTATTTTCTATATTACTTATGCATATGGGCAAAAGTTCTGCAATGCTGAGGTATACTGCCTTAAAAAATACCTGTGTATAATTATATATGTGTTTATTTGTATAATGATCTGTTTGTTTGCAAACCTTGTTTTGTGTACATTTATTCAGTGTTTGCTCAAAACAGATAAATAGAGGTAAGACTGAGCAATGAAAACTGAACATACATCTATAGTCTGAAAAATCCAAATATTGCTGTTACTGAAGAGTAACTTTAAGTATTTTTCTTCTTTATTTAAAAAAAAGTATTGGTTTACAGGTGGGGAGAACGTATTTGCCACAGAATGTGTGTGGAGGTCAGAGGACAACTCTTATCACAACATGGATCTCTGGGATCAAACTCAGATCATTAGGCTTGGCAGCAAGTGCCTTTGCCCACTGAGCCATCTCACCAAGCCCCATCTTTCTTATCTTCCCAAATGAATAGATACCAAACCTGCCCTGCTGACTTCTGGATGAGATTTGTATTAAGTACATTCCAGATAGCAGCACACTATTTCTCCGTTTCTTCCTCATTTCAATATCAGGCCCAGAAAGAGTTCCAAGTTTTGGTCCAATTTTAGAATATAATCCCTCTCTTATTTTAGCATTAATATTTGAGTTCAAATTCCCAGGTCATGGGTAGAGAGCCAGGGGTCTCATTCTTAAATAACAAGAGAATATGGTCTATCCACAGTCTGCATCAATTGTTGACTTATCCCCTAACAAGGCAAAAATCTTGTCCATCCTTCAACACCTCTATTTCTGCCTAGAGAGTAATTATTAGTTGTTCTTTTCTCTTTCCCCAAATCTCTTTGCTCAGTACTTATTATACAGCGCAGAAATTAGTTCTGGTCCTAATGTGAATGGAGTTTCGCAAGGTGAGGATCTATGCTTTATTCTTCCTGATAGTCTCAATGTGAAGCTCAGAGCCTGGCAGGCAATGAGCAGAATGAAATTGGAGCAGGAAAGAGGAAAAGAAGCCAGAAGTAGTATTTGCTTTACTTCTTTGTTTCTCTGATCGCACACTTGATGACAAATAAGGTTTAAAAAATAAACAAACAGTGGCCATTAACTGGAAGAATCTAATAGTTCTAAGCCCTCCTGAATCTTGGAAACACGACTCTGTGTTATTTCAACATCTCTCACCAGCCTTCTCAACGAGCCTCTAGTTTTCTGACACCATCTAGCCAAGTACATAACAGATGGCTCTGAGATCCATTCCGCATTTATTTGCAAACCAACAAATGTTCTGCTCAGTGGCATATGTGCTCAAATATTATCGGCGCTAGATACTATAAGATTGCAAACAACTCCCTGACTGAAGAAATGTACACATCTTGTGAATCTACAAACATGTTAGCCTTTTATCTGGTTCATAATTAGTAGAATGCTCAGGTGTAATTTCCCACTTATATATTTATTCCCTTTTTATTTTTTTACACACCTTTCTGTCTGGATCCAGCTTTTTACAAAGTATCTCTGTGAAAACACACATATGCACATGAAATCACACACACACACACACACACACACACACACACACACAAGCATATATCTATACATAGAGTGTCTCAGCTGTGGTCTTTCACAAGTTTTCCTACCAGTGATCTGCCTAATCTAAACCATGCAGCTCTCCTACCAGATGAAAGGGTTATGTGTTGTGGGACATTAGTTTAAAATTTGTTACATTTCTTTATGCTGTGGAACATTTGTTTAATGATGTCAAGATGTGTTGCATTCTTTTATGTTGCATTTGTTTAACTCTGTGAAGCTCTCTTACTTTGCCTGTCTAAAACACCTGACTGGTCTAGTAAAGAACAGAACAGCCAACAGCTGGGCAGGAGAGAGAGATAGCCGGGGGTGACAGGCAGAGAGAATAAATAAGAGAAGAGGGAGGAGCCAGAAAACAAGGAAGAGAGAGGAGTGTGCCAGGAGCCAGCCACCAAACCATACAGCCAGTCACGGAGTAAGAAGGAAAGAAAGATATACAGAGTAAAGAAAGGTAAAAAGATCAGAAGCAAAATGTAATTAAAGAGAAACAGGATTATTTAAGTTAGAAAAGGTGGCTAGAAACAAGCCAAGCTAATGCTGGGCATTCATAAGTAAGAATAAGTATCTCTGTATTTATTTGGGAGATAGGTGGAGGGCCTCCAAAGAGTAAAAGAAAACAACTAGAATTATGGGCAGTGCTTACTACACTGTCACAATTTGTATAGCATGAAATTATTATAAGCAAGCTACCTTCCACTCCCAAGTATGGTCACCTCTTATTCCTTTTCAGATGTCATCTGCATGTCTTAAGCTCCTGTTTTTCCAACTAAAAATTAAAATCTTTCCTCTCAGCTGCATATCAATAGAGTCCCTTTAGCAAACTTTCCATGTTGCCACATCTCTGCCACATTCACTGAAGAGCTGATAGCTTGTCCACATCCACCCAGAACGTTCTCTCCATATTAGCACAATGTGTCTCATGATACTGGACTGTAATTTGTACATAGACGTCTGCATCATGAGGTTGTGTATTATTTGAGAATAAGAACTAAGTCTTGCTCATAACTTATTTATTCACAGTCTGGGAATTGATATGCTTAATTATTTTTAAATGAGTAAATTATTTGATAGATATTATCCATAAAGCATTTAGAGTAACTTTATGTGTACATGCACACAATTATAAAGCTTAAATAAAATGTCTGAAGACATAATTGAGGTTTTATAGTACATAGTATCAGTACCAGAATGTCAGCAGACGAGAGTGGGGTTGGTCACATTCATAAACATGTTTTAAATTATGTCAGGTTTTTTCAGTAAGATCAAGTCAATTTTATTGGAACCACTAGATGTCTACCTTCTTACTAGCCAAGACTTCCCTGAGACTACCGGGTGACACGGATGCAACCACTGTCACATTCAATGTTATCAAAAGGTGACGGCAGCGAAGATTTTGTTTTGTTTTGTTGTCTCCCCCAAAACGAATCAATCGAGGAGGGCAGCAAGGCTATGGATCTCTGTATAGAAACAGAATGAGATGGGTGTGTAAGGCAGCCAGGGCAGGAGCGACTCTTGAAATGTTTCGTCCAGAGGGAGGGATGAAAAGCAGAGCAGACTGTGGCAGAGCTGCGACAGTGCCAGCCAAGTGCTAACAGCCTAATGTGAAGCAGCCTAAGGGAACTGTGATTTTTTTCCTGTTTAGTTGGTTTTTTTTTTACATACCATACACTTTCCCCTCCCTCACCTCCCCTCTATGCCTGCCCCTTCAATAATCCATTCTTCTCTGATTCTGTTCCCAAAGAGGGAGCCCACCCTCACCATTGGTATCAGCAAAGCATGGCATACCCACACCACTCTAGTGTACAAAGCAAGTTCCAGGGCAGCTAGGGCTACACAGAGAAACCCTGTCCTGGAAAACAAAAACAAACAAATAACAAAAATAAAATATCTAATTTCTGTGCCCATAGTTTATTATAGAATAAGTGGAATAACAAAGAATACACACATTTGTATGTATGTATGCATGTACATATACACATATATAAGATACGTACATGTGTATATTCATATATCCACACATGTGTATATTTCAGTTTCCCCACCAGCCAGATGAAACATGTAATACGTGGGAGCTAAGTTCTTGTTCAAGGTCATTATATTCACAAACTAAATGAATAGTTGTAGCTTTAGCTTTAACCTACAAGTCATCTTTTCCTGCTACTGCTATTTCTGCTGGCTTACCCAACTAGAAATGTTTGCCTGTAGCTCTGGTATAACTCATTATAGATAAAGAAGATCCCCATTAGCCCATTTGCACTGTACAAGCCCTTTTTACTTCCTTTTTACATTATTTCCAACATTGTTATATGAAATAGTAGATATCATATTCAAATATGAGCCATGTTCTTCATTCACATCTTCATTAAATCATATTTTTGATACAAAAAAAATTTAGTCAGCGATTTACTGAACCACAGTGATGTAGCTGGCAACTTCATAATCAGTAGGACTGCCATCCTGGGCTAAAGAGATCTTCCTCAGACCCAATAAACTTTATTGTCTAATGGATACATCACAGGTAAAAAAAAAATCCAAATCCAAATATGCGAAACATCCCATGATGCTGTTACCATGAAAGAAATGCTGAGAGTTGGACACTGAGCTTGAGACGAAATCTACATTTTAAGTGAAGTGTTAAAAGTAAACAAGTATTATGGCTACAGGACACAATTATTTGCAGAACTCTGTTCAGGAAGAGAGCCTCTGTTTGACATCAAGCTAGCCTGCCTTCTTTGCATCTTGAACAACAGACGATGGCAGTATTCTCTGTTGGTAATAATGTAGCAGCCCAAGATAATTCTAGCAATTGGTGATGAACTAGATGTTGTCCTACTTACTTGTTAGATCTATGGGTCATTCATCTCACATTTCACTCGGTCATTGTAAGATTCAGCCTTTTAAGTCCTCTTGCACTGATGAGAACATGGCCAACCACAAAAGTCCACAGGATGATCAGGCTCTTCGGTATCATAGCTCTTCTCTGTTTCCATGCTATGGCCCCTAATGCTTCATACATAGTGTCATGTGCTTGAATGAGAGAAAATGTCAATTTTCTCCCCTTTTCATTGTTCTCGTCTATTTGGAAATATTGGATTCAGAACTATAGTGATGAGAGCAAGCATGGGGCAGAGCTCCATCTAAGAAGAGTAACTCAAGGAGAGAATACTTGCCAGGGCCAGGCTTCAGTTGCACTGCTGCAAAAACAAGATACATTTCCGCTCAGAACAGAACTGTTACCCAGACAGAGTCAACAAATTAGAGAAGGAAGAAAAGAGATAGGGGCTCATGAAAGAACCTCTCACAGCAATGACAAGTCGAAATCTGACACAATCTTGAATTACGCAGAAGGATTTCACATGTAGATAATCAATAAGAACACACTTGAAAGGGAATGGATTTGTTGAGGGAGTGTAAGAACTCAGTTCTGTATGCATAGAATGTTGGCTGGTTTTTCTACCTAATATCTCATGGCATTCAGATAGTCAATCACTAAAGGATAGAGATGTTAGAGTAATTCTGAAGAATAAATAAGCAAAATAGGTTAACATTAGTATCAGAAAGCATAATAAAAGCATTATTTATGTGTTATAAATAAAGGAAACTTTTTAGACGCTAACTCTTACAACTGCATAGCAAGTGTGGAATGATGGGTATAGAGTAGTGGCAACAAATTTCATATGAAATTTTAAGTGGTCGCTGCATCTTCATTCATATGTTACATAACGCTGCTGCATAATGAACCAATGGGATCATATTTGTGTCCCAGCATCTATGCTAGCCATAGCAAAGCTTAACCATGCCTATAGTCCTTTATAGGTGATTTATGAAAACTCACTTCTCAGTAAAATCTATTGTGCCTGCTACCCCTAAAAGTCCAGCGTCAGGTAAGCCATTTTGGAGGCCCAGGTGCACAAACGAAAATACAGCTTTTCATTTCCCCTACCCGGATTCCCTTGTACATTTTCCCTTTAGGCTCCATTTGAGGGCAAAGAAATCCCCCATGTTTCAGGTCAGTACAAGGTCAAACCAGAAGTTTATTTTGTAAATAAAAGTGTAACCCTTCAAGTTGTTTGTTTCATTTTCCTATGCAAATGGTATTTGAAGTGGAGAGAACACATTTGTAATTGATAAAAATCTTCTCTTCTGCTTTAGCTTTGTACCCAGGGTGCTCTCAGACTTCAAGAGCGTCGCTTGCATGCTTCTACTTGCATGCAATTAAAGATCTGGATCCAAATTTGCTAGTTAACATTTACCTCAAGTCTTTGTGACTCCATCAAAGTCAGAAGTAATCTGAAGAAACTGCAGTAGCTGAGACAGCAGAGGACATTTATGCAATTTATAGTTACTGCATTAGATGGCAGCATAGCATCCAAAACCAGTCTAGTGTTTTGTTAGCAACTATGGTGCTTCTTAAAGGCTGCTTTTTAACACTATGCTGGTTGGTTTTCTGCCAAGCTGAAACAAGCTAGGGTCATTTGGGCAGAGAGAATCACAGATGAGAGAATGCCTCCATCAGGCTGGCCTGTCAGTGGACCATTTTCTGGATGAATGATTTCTGTGGGAGGACCCAGCTTGCTGTGGGTGGTGCCACCCTGATCAGGTGACCCTGAGATGTACATAAAAGCAGGTGAACAAGTCACTGAAAGCAAGTCAGTAAGTGACATTCCTCCATGATCCCTGTTTCAGCTTTTGCCTCCATGTTCTTGCCTGAGCTCCTGTCTACTTCTGTTAATCGTGGACTGACTATTAGCTCTAAGTTAAGTAAACCCTTTCCTCTTCCAAATTGCTTTTGGCATGGAATTTTGCCACAGCAATAAGAGATACAAACTAATATAAACAATCTAACAGCATTTATACAAATTTATTGCATCTTCAATGGGTCCATCCAAACTCAGGCATATTTTTGAAACCTGATTTAATGAGAACAAATATCCTTGTTTGCCTGGATATTACTTTGAAAAGTTTGAGAAGATAATGAAAATGTTAGAAAGTTATCTAGTATTTTTTAAAGTGATGTGTGATGGTTGTGGTGGTTTGAACAAAAATGGTCCCCATACGCTCATAGGGAGTAACACTATTAGGAGGTGTGGCCTTGTTGAAAGAAGCATGTCACTGGGGGAGGGCTTTGAGGTTTCAGATGCTCATGTCAGGCCCAATGTCACTCTTTCTGCCTGTTTTTTTCAATTCTGGATGTAGAACTCTCAGCTGCCTCTCCAGCACCGTGTCTACCTGCACACCACCATGCTTCCAACCATGATAATGGACTAAACCCCTGAACTGTAAGGCAGCCCCAACTAAATGCTTTACCTTATAAGAGTTGCCATGGCCTTGATGTCTCTTCACAGCAATAGAAATTTTAAGACAATGTCAATCTTCAATTTTAACTTAACTGAGTGAAGACTCTCTTGGGAATCAGACCTCTGCATGTGTCTGCGGGGGTGTTTCCAGAGAGGCTTAACCAAGGAAAGAAGACTCACTTTGAATGTAGCCAGCACTCACCCAGGGCCTGGGGTCCTGAACTGAGTAAAAGTTGGAATTGAGGACAGAGACCTGAGCACCAGCGCTCATTCCCCACCAAACAGCAAAGTCTATGTTATGCAGTTGCAAATGCCTGATGGTGCCCTTGCCTGCATGTGCATGTTTAAAACACAGAGATCAGTTTTGAGAATCTTTCTCTATTGCTCCCCCCTCATTTTATTTTTGAAACAGATCTCTTAGCAAATCTGAACCACCATATTTCATCTTTAATGGGTGGCCAAGAGGCCTTGGGGGTCAACTCTCTCTGCCCAAATAGGGCTGGTGTTTTAGGTGTGCACCACCACACCTGACTTTTTAAGTGAATTTTAGGCATACATAGCAAACTCTTTTACCCAATGAGCCATCTCCTAAACCCTCTTGTTTTCTGGCTGCAGATATCATTCTTCCATCTTTGCTATTTTGTTGCTGTTGCTGTTGTTGCTGTGCTCACACACTGGAACCAAGCATTTCATTAATTTGGGATTTGGGCTTACAATTTCAGAGGGTTAGAATCCATGACCATCATAGCAGGCAGCATGGCAGGAGGAAGGTAGACATTGACTCTAGAACAGTAGCTGAGAGCTCGCATCTTGAGACAAGTGAGGGTTAACTCAAAATCGTGAGAGTCTTTTGAAATCTCACTCCCTGCTCCAAGAAACACACCTCCTCCCAAAAGGCCACACCTTCTAGTCATTTTCAAATAGCTATATGAGCCTATGAAGACCATTCTCATTCAAAACACTAAAGCATCCAATTGCCTCATGCTTCTGAGGTCGTGTCTATAGTCTCTATAGTGGACTTATGAGCCAAAGTAAATCCTTTCTTCTTTAAGTTGTATTTGCCAAATGTATTGTCGCAATGAGGATAAAAGTAACTATTTTAAAAATACTTTAAAGAGAAAATGGGAAATCTTGGATAGGAGGTCAGAAATTAATATTGCATAGAAAAAAATCAATACAAGTCTGTATCAGCTACTTGCTGTGACAAAATACTCGAAAAAAGAAAGTTACGGAAGGATTTATGTTGGCTCACAGTTCAAAGATACAGCTGTTCATGGTAGGGACTTTATGGTGGCAATAGTCTGAGCCATTGGCCACATTGCACCTATAGTCACAAAGTGGAGAGAAAGAAAGGCAGCTGCTCAGCTTGGCCTTTTGTTCAGTCCAGGACTCCAGCCCATGGATAAATCAGTCTTTTTAGCTTGAGTCTTTCTGCCTCTGTGAGCCTAACCTAGAAAATGCCTCACAGTTGTACTCGGATATTTGAATCTATAGTGATTCTAAATCTTGTCACCTTGCTAATCAACATTAACCAACTCACTCCCTTTTCTGCTGACTCTTTCAGAATAACCTTTAAGCCATGACCACTTGTCTCCGTAGCCCCATGGTAATTTCATAAAGCAAATTTGTTCAGTCCAGCTTCAGAGGACTGGACTTCATAGTCTTTGATGGTTCCAATTGCTTCAAAGTTCAGATTCCAAGTCTTATGTGAGATTCAAGGAGCTCCTGTAAGACAAAAAACAAAAAACAAAAACAAAAAAACAAAAAACAAGCTACATATTTCCAATATATGATGACAAGAACATTTCCATGCCAAATGATGAGAACTGGAGTATAACAAGAGTTATTTGACCAAAATAGGAGCAAACCTCAGCAAGATAAACACCAAATCATCTGGTTTCATGTCCTGCAACTAAAGCACTTGATGCCATTATCTGGGCTCCAAAGGTCATGGGTAGGCCCTTCCTTCGGTCCTACGGCCTGCAGCACTGCCTCTTTCATGGGCTGGGTCCACTCCTTGCCTGTTGCTTTCATAAGCATCATTCCATGGTTCTTGTATCTTTAGCATCGTGGTGTCTCCATTTGCAACATAGGCTTCACCTCTACAGCCTCACGCCGGGGCCTCTCAAAGACTGTGCAGAGACTGACTCTGCCTGACCTCAGGAACTTCTATGCCATGACCATCTACTCCTTACTCCCTAGGCTCACAGCCGTCTCATAATACAAAGTACATTTGGTTAAACTTCAAAAGTAGAACTCTCTGGAACTGTGACACAAGACTCTTTTGTCTTCCCTCTTCTGCATCTTTTATGCCCACAACACCAATTTGATGCAGAAGACTTTGCCAAGTCTGTCTGCCAGCTCAGGCTGGAACCTAGCTCGCCTCACAACACAGCTGCGTCAGCATCTGTGTGATAGCCCTGGGGAGACACTTCCCTAAGCAACTGCTATCAAAAATCACAGAATCCCTTCAGTCGTGTCTGAATTTTGACTCTATTCTTGCAAGGGAACTTTTGCTTTTACAAAATGGAGACTTTGCTTGGCACAATTGCCCTATTGCCTCTGTGAAAAGCACCAGGTTCCCCTTTAACAGTTCCAGCTACCTTCAACCTGCCTTGTCTGTAAGCATAAACTTTCTCACATTCTTTTCCCCACCAAACTTTCATGGTTTTAATATCTTCCTGTTTCAATTTTGCTTTTTCTCATTTTAGATGTGGAGGATATCAGTAATAGTAGCCATGTCAAAGCCTGAATGCTATCCTCTCTCTGGAGGTGAAATATCCTCCACCAAACAAATTAGTTTATTGCCCCTGAGTTCAGGTCTACTTACATTGTTAGGACATGGAGAGAATACAACCAGATTCTTGGAAGAATATTTCAAGAATGATCTCCAGCCTAGTGTCAAAGAGTGCTTGTGAAACCTCCTGAGCTGTTCCTCCAAGGTCAACATTTCTCTTGGCCTTCTGATCTTCCAAATTCTTCCAGATTCCTTCCACAAACCATTTCCAAAGGCCTATGAAGCACAAGGCCAGGTTGAATAAAAAAATTCCTACTCCTAGCACCAATTTTCTACATTAGTTTTGTATCTTCCTCCTTCTACAAGATATCTGACTAAAGCAACTTGAGTAAATAATATTTTACGTTGACTCACAGTTCAAAGATAAATCCCATGATGATGATAAAACCATGGCAGCAGAAGTCTGATGAGGCTGGCCACGTTGCATCCACAGTGAAGATGCAGAGAGTGATGCATCTCAGTTCTCTTTCTCTTTCTCGTTTAGTCTCATACCTCAGCTAATGAAATGATAATACCCACATTTGGGGTGGAAGCCATTCACAGATATTTATTTCCATGATGGTTATAAATCCTGTCAAGATGACATTGAAAATTAACCACCATAAGGTTTTATTAAGACAATAATATTGAACAAAGATGAAAAGAAAGAGAGAAATTTGTTGGTTAGATTGATGACATAAGACGTTTTTTGGCTGATGCCAAACATGGGGACATTAGTGAAATAGTAAGAAATGGATAGATAAATAAGGAATTTCTTAAAGAAAGTAGCACATGAGAAGAGGGAGCAGATAAGAGAAGACTGTGAGAACTATTGTTTAAAATTTTTGGATTTCATACTGAGCAAAATGTAGTTGCAAAATTTGACAGACAAGTAATCCAAATCTCAAAAGCCTGCTACATTGAGAACTAACTAGCCAGAAAATGGCCAGAAGGATGCTAATATGGAGACCAGTTAGAATGGCATTGAACTGTCTAAGTGGAAAAAAGGGGGTAAGGATCCAGAGAAGGAATATAGCAGTGGAGGTGATAAGAAGAGTTCATAACTGTGGTACAATCTAAGGACAGACATATTAGAAATCCAGATAAATTGCTTAGGAGGTTCAAGAACAAAAAAGCAGTCAAAACTGAGCAACTAGAAGGAAAAATGAACCTGAGCAATTATAATTTGTCCCTAAATGTGATGACAAATTATTACTAAATGAAATGGCTGTAAGCTAGATAAGTTTAGGAAAAAAGTAATTCTGGAAATTTTGAGATTAACATTAGACATCAGAAAGAAATGGCAAGGGGCAGCAAGATACTTAATAAATAGAACATAGATCCTGAATGAATAGTCTCAAATCATATCCAAGCCAAAGCAACAGTGCTAGATGCCTTAATGTTTTCATTTTGGAAAGTGGATACAGCCTCAACAAAACCAAGTGAGCAATGAACTCAGTGTGAGAACTGGCCATAAATTTTATGTCAGTTTAGAAGAGGAATAAGGGCATTAGCGTGCGTAGAACATCAAGAGGATGGCAATATGTGTGGACTGGAGGTGCTGGTTGGATATAGACAGAGAACAAGCAGAGCAGTCTGGAAGACAAACAATGGCTGTCACCAGAAGACAATATTGACTGAAGGTTACAGTTCTGTTCTCTATCGCCGAGGGAAAGAGTGACTGATGCAAGGAGTGATAACTACTTGAGGAGAAGTCTTTTGTCCTCTGAAAACATTTTCCTTATTATTTGAAACTTCTCTGCTTACCTGTAGTAGCTAGAAGTAACTTTAATGTTTTTATTTATTGCCTATCTTGTTTCAATCTTATCCCAGAATATTAATGGGACATTAATATGAATTGATGTCATAATCAGTTATGACAGTAGAGTAATTTTCCTATCCCACTTTACTAACATCATCGACCTTTGTCTAGATTTTCTTAGTCAAGTCATGAGTTTCTGCCATTCTGTGCAACCCTTAAAGAGTTAGAAGCCTGGTTGTCTCAACATAGCTACCAATGCCTTTCACTGATATCTTTTTTTTTTTGCATTATTAAAGAACAGGTGATGTTGCCTTTCAACAGGATACATCAAAAGACCTATTACTGTTCACTGAAATTCCCCTTTTCTATATTTGTTTTCCTCATTTATTCTGGAAAATTCTATAGCTCATGGATGATATCTACAACTCTATTGTTCATTTATTTGATCAGGGTCTTCACACTTAAAGATATCAGAACACAAGGCTTCTTTAAATATTATTTTGGTGACCCACAATATTAACAAAATCATTATTTGATGACTCAGTTTCAAACCTTTTAAAAATAAATATGCAGTAAGTAAGTTCATTATTTCTGGCATTTTCATGTGAATGCCACCTGAGTTTCATGTCCATATTTTTTTGTTTGTTTGTTTTTCGAGACAGGGTTTCACTGTAGTTTTAGAGCCTGTCCTGGAACTAGCTCTTGTAGACCAGGGTGGCCTTGAACTCACAGAGATCTGCCTGCCTCTGCCTCCTAAGTTCTGGGATTAAAGGTGTGCACCACCACTGCTCAGCTCATGTCCATAACCTTATGAAACATTTGAGAAATGGTGGTTCATCTTCTCTCCATTTCCTTATAAAATTTTCCTAGTTTTGGAGAAAAAAAAATCTCACTTTTTATTTTCCAGTAAACCTATCAGACTAGAACATGATTTTTTAAATCTAATCCAGTATGTGCTATTGTAATGTTTTCTTAGACACATCACTACTAAAATCTCATTTGGAGAAGATGGGGAATTATTCATGGGAAAAGTTATCTTTCCAAATCTAGAACTTCATTTTTGCTTTTTTGTTTATTTGGGGTTTTGTTGTATTTATCTCTGAGTTTTTATTATTCATGCTAATTTGAAACCCAATGTGGGGCTTGAACCCACAACCCTGTGAATAAGAGTTTCATTCTCTACCAACTGAGCTAGGTCAAACGTAGCACAAATAATAAAAATTCAGAGATAGATATTGGGGTTCAACCCAAAAATCAGAAAAATAAAGCAGCCAAGCCACTGGAAAAGTCTTACCTCTACCAAGGCTGAGTGATCACAGACTAAGCAGATTATGTCTCTCTCTTTCTCTCTCTCTCCTCCTTTTTTATATTCCCTCTAGAACTGAGATTAAAGGTGTGAGCCACCACCATTTGCACTTGTTTCTGCACTGATCTTGTATAGCCCACTGTGACCTTGAACTCACAGAGATCCACCTGACTCTATCTTAAAATCCTGGGATTAAAGGTGTGTGTCACTATTGCCGGACATCTAGTGGCTTTAGCTTTGCCTCTGGTCTTCATACAAGATTTATTGATCAAAATACAAATAAAATACCACTACAAATATAATCTTGTTTGTTGCTTTCTATGGAATTTATTGGGATGTATAAACTTTTTATTTTATATTTTATTATATATCTTTACATACATGTATATCTACCCATGAACGTGGGATGTACCAATTACGTATTTTATATGAATGCCTATGCATAACAAAATGATAGAATTACAATAGATAATTATCTTATTCCACCATTTTAAAAAAAAGAATTAGAAAGAAACTTCAACTCATATAATTAATATATAATTATATATAATATATATATTATGAAAAGTATTATGCAAGACTTGCGCTATTTTCCTTCCTACTATTTGATTCTAGGAATTAGCTTTGTTTTCAATATTATCTCATTAAAAAATGGTTTAATGCTACAGAGAGGGATAGCATCAATTTGACAAAATTATCTGAAAGAATTTGTACTGTTAACTCTAACTGTCAGAATCAGTTGAAAAGTTATGATATGTCCAAGGATGAGACATTATCTTTACTGAACTGGTGCAGGAGAATTATCTGTATTCTGTCAATCATGTATTTTAATAAAACGCTGATTGACCAGGCAGGAAGTATAGGTGGGTCAACCAGACAGGAAGTAGAGGCAGGGCAATGAGAACAGGAGAAGGCTAAGAAGGAGGAAGCCTATTCCTCCATTTCTGCCCAGACCACAGAGAAGCAAGATGTAACCTGCCCCGCTGGAAAAGGTACTGAGCCACATGGCTAACATAGGTAAGAATAATGTGTTAATATAAGCTATAAGAGTTAACAAGAAGCCTGAGCTAATGGACCAATCAGTTTATAATCTTATGGAGTCCTGTGTGTGATTTTCTTTGGGACTTGCTGGTTGTGGGGTACTGGGCGGGACAAATACCCCAACAAGCCGGCTCCTCATGTTACACTGAACAAGTTGGAATCCTCAGTGTGGACATTACACTGGACAGGAGATTAAAACTTTAAAAAGGCAGTAGTAAAAAGATTTGAAAAGATTGAGGAATTCATTGAAATTGATAAGCAGGGACAGAAGGTATAAGAACAGGATGACTTACACTGAGTTTCAACTGCACATCTGGTAGTTTCCTCAAAAAGACCATCTGGCACAAAGTGCACTAAAGTAGTCAGAGAATATGCATGGGAACCATTTGGAGTTTGTCTTATTGGCACAACTGGCCTTTGGGAAAAATACTGCCCATGCCTCGACCGCTGACAACGTGCATGATGTCCAGACTGGACAAGCAGGATACAAGAAAAAAAGGCAGTCAAATCTTGCCAAGACAGGATAGGATAGTTTTGAAAAATTTCTTGCCTCTGAAAATGGTCTGTCAGTTACTCTAGGCCTTAGCCAAAGTTGGTTGCTTCAACATTTCAAATGAGACTTTGGATGATTGCTCAGAAGCCAGTTGTCTCTGTCATCTACTGCACATTTTGGAAGCTGCTCAATTGTACTTCCTGCCTGCTCAAGTCATGTTATCTCCCTTCTTATGCCTTTGATGGGGTTGAATATTAGATAGTCATAGTTACTGCCCTCTTATGATCTAGCCAAGCCATTTCCAATACAAGACTTAGACTCCTTAGGATAGAATGTTTATTAAAACATTTTGCATACATTCCTTGCTTAATATTGTTTATGATGGTTGTAATTCTAATCTTATACTTGATATTGTTCCTAGTGTATATAGTTTTGTATTGGGTTTGAACTCTCTTATTTAAACAAAAGGGGGAGGTGCTGTGGGAGCTTCTTCTGCTTCTTCAGTCAATAGCCTTTAAGATACAATCCCACTTGGTATGGTCTCTTATACCACAAATGCAGCTGTAAAGCCTGTGCTTGCTCTCTTGCTTCTGACTCTCTCTTCTGGCTGCTAGACTCTGTTCCTGTTCCCCATTCATGCAGAGGACTGTGATCTAGGATGGTGATCTGTAATTCTTCCCTAAATAACCCTTCATTATATATAATTCTGAACTCATGTGGGATTATTTTGTATCTTCCACCATCAGGTTATGACTGATGAGAGTATGATACATAAAAACCACTAACCCCATGGCTAATGACAGCTACTAACTACATGTCTCAACCATACTTGATATATTTTTAACTACTTTACTCTTCAGTTCTGTACTTCTCTTCACCATAACCAATCAGGTTAAATGTCAGCTACCCCAAGCCCCTCTGACAATGCTGTGACTCATTTGTGGTTTTCCCTATATAAACCCGAACATGTAAATGATCAGGACCATTCTCCTCCACCCGCTGAACTGGAGTGTTGGACAGTAGATCAAACTCGGGCTTGTAATAAACTTCTTTGTGTTTTCACCAGTTACAAGCTCTGTGGTGGTACTATTTGGCAGAGCTGGGGGTGTCTCATGACCCAGATACAAAAGCACCATTATGTAAACAGAGACTGCTCATTCATCTCCCAGCCTCCAGACCCAAATAATCACAGAAACTATGTTAGTTATAACATTGTTTGTCCAATAGCTTAGGCGTGATCCTAGATAGCTCTTGTATTGTAAATTAACCCATTTCTATTAATATGTGTATCACCACAAGGCTGTGGCCTACTGGTAAGTTTCCAGTGGGCAGCTACATGACATCTCCTTGACCCTACCTACTCTCTCTTCTTATATCTCTTTGGATTTCCTGCCTGGCTTTACTCTGCTAACCTATTGGCCAAAACAACTTCATTTATCAACCAGTAAAAGCAACACGTATAATAAACTTCAACTACTTGAGCAATACCACTTTCTGCTTATGGCATGGGCCCTCTTACACATAGTCAAGATAAAAAAGAAATATTTTCTCTCCTCAGTAGAGGATATCCATACTCATTATTGACAGAATGTGCTAATGTTTGTACTCAAGAAGTTCCACTAAAAATTATACTGCAAAGTGCCTTTATATAATACTGGAAATGTCTATTTGTTTACAAAGAGAATTGTTGGAAATGGAAGTAGCCATTCACTTATTTTTGTCAATCTTGTTTGTTTTAATTAGTGACAATCTTAATAGGAACTTCTTCAATGGATAACAGTATTTATTTTAATTTTTTATTGTTTCTTTGCGGATTTCATATCATACATCCCAATCCCACTCATCCCCCACCCCCTCACATCTGCCCTTTGTCCTTGCAAACTTCCCCCCAAAACAAAACAAAATTTGAAAGAAAAAATAAAACCAACCCACCAAATAAAATAAAAAAGAATCTCATTATGGAAGATGCAGTGTGGTCCATGGAGTCACACAGTATACCTTTTAGTACATACTTCTTATAAGTGTTCAATATTATGAGTCATTAGTCTAATTTGAAACCTGTGGCTTCTCCTACAGTATTGATAATGGGCCCTTGATATAGGATTCCCCTCTGTATGCTGTGATTACCATTGGTTAATAAAGAAACTGTCTTGGGCCTGTAAAAGGGCAGAATAGAGTTAGGGTGGGAAAACTAAACTGAATACTGAGAGAAGTAGGCAGAGTCAGGAGAAGCCATGTAGCCTCTGCCAGGGACAGATGCACTAGAACCTTGCCTTTAAGCCACGGCTACAGGGAGGTACACAGATTAATAGAAATGGGTTAACTTAAGATGCAAGAACTAACCAATAAGAAGCTAGAGCTAATAGGCCAAGCAGTGATTTCATTAGGACAGTTTCTGTGTGTTTATTTGAAGCTGAGCAGCCAGGAAAAAGTGGCCTCATACAACAAACAGGCCCTCAGTGGGACTTCTCTTGGATATCCTATTGCCCTGTGTCATATACATCCCGCAGTTTTGAATCTGCAGGTCTAGCCCATACACATGTTTCAGTAAATCATAGAGGAGGTAAGCATTGTGGTGGGCTAATTTATAGCCTAGATGGTAGCTGAGTTGGTCAGCCTGCCAGATTTCCCTCATCATCTCCATCAAGGAAAGCTCTCCACCACTGCCTTGGCTGCCTCACGCAAGGCATCAGGCAGCAAAGGAACAGGACTCCTACTCTCAGGTTATCAGTTCAGCTTACTTGCCTTCACGCCACCAGGGCCAGCTCTACTGTTTTGCTCAGGTGAGGTGTAGGGCCCTCTCTCCCAATCGCTATGGGGGCATGTGGGCATGGAGATGGCTCAGGGTCAACTTTCCTGCTCTCACGCCCTCGGGGCCAGCTCTCCTGCGTTCTTGCCAACAGGGTCAGTTAAACTGTACTGCCCAGATGAGGTGAAGGGCCTGCTCTCCTATGTGCTGCAAGCAGTGAGGAGCACGACTGACTCTCCCACTCTCATGACTCTGGGGACAGCTCTCTTGCTGCCATAGTTAGAAAGAGGTGAGGGTGTAGAGCATCTTTCCCTCACCCCTGCCACCACTTGGCAGAGAAAGGCAGCAGGTCAGTACTCCTGCTTTCATGCCCATAGGGCCAGCTCACTTCTGTAAGCCCATCCTACCCCAACCAACCCATTCTCTATCTCCAGTAGGGTCAGCTTTATTGTTCTGCCTGAGTGAGTTTCAGGGCCTATTTTTCCTAGTGCTGCAGCCAATGAGGGGCAGGGCTAACTTTGTGTATCCCTATCATCACTACCTTTGGCGGTAACAGGAGCCATGGATACCAACACAAACCAGGGCTACACCAGCGCCATGGATCCAGACACGGCACTTGGTCACAGCCCAGGCTTAGATGATACTCTGGGTCCATGTGGCAACACAGCCCTTAGGCAACTTGGGTCACAGACATCAACGTGGACTCGGGCTGTGGTAGGATCACTGGCCCAGACATGGTCCTAGGCAGCCACCCAGGACCCATTTCCCATTTCCCCACCCTGTACTTGCTCACCATAATGGTGCATAACAGTTCTCATCACCGGCACCCAGGCCTAGCTGTGCCAGAGGGCTAGTGGTTGATTTCTGCCCTCACAAGGCAAGAGGCATGATGTGAAGCTATGACTGTCCTCCTTGCATATGCCCAGGCCTGGATGAAAGTATTTTCAATTTTGAAAACCTGTACAATAATAAATATGACATGACTTATAAGTCAAAGTGTCTCTTCAAAGGCTTAGTTAATATTATTAAAGATTTGTTTCATTTTTATTTGGGGGGAGTCTGGAATAGAGTGTTGAACTCTCTGAAGCTGAGGTTACAGGTGGTTTTAAGTCTACTGATGTGGGAGTCAAGCTTGGATCTCTGTAAAAAGCAGGAAGCTCTCCTACCAGCTAAGTCATCTCCAGCCCTGCTTAGTTAATTTTTAATAGTTTCCCCCCCATCTTAATGCATACATGAACCACACTTAAGATTTACTTTACATCTGTTCTTCTATACTAGTGATCTTTGCACTCAAAGAAAGTTTCCACTAATAATTAGCCAGCCAAGCACCTTGATATAATACTGAAAGTGTCAATTTGTTCTGGTCTTTTCACTGAAATTTAAACCAAGAAAAAGGATCTCTTTGCTCCTTTATTCCTATTTTTAGTGTATTAATCTTTGAGAATTCTGTAGGCTTGCTTCTCCTTTATTCCCCCTGGTAATCACAAGGTAGCTAATACTTGTTCTGTGATTCTTATGGTCAATATATTTTAAAAATTCAAAGGCAATTTGAAAGTAAACAATCCCATGGATTTCAATTTCGTGTTGAATAGCTTTCATCTGTAGTTTAGTGTGAGACTGATCCTTCCGTGAATTACTCAGAGCATTCACATGAATGGGAGTTTGTCTTTGATGATGATGAAGTCACACAGACCCAGTGGATTCCTCATCATCTTCAGGTTACTTCCAGGGAGGGAACTGTCACTTTGAGTTGCCCTGTTTCAAGAGGAGACCTTCACTAATCTATTAATGTTGAAGGGTGACTGGTCCAATTATTCAGTTACTGATGTGTTGCTTGGCAATTTAGGTTGCTTCACAGGATCTAATAACCCAAAGAAGACTTAGATTTCCTTGACCCTCTGGGTCTATGAGAGGCTGAACCCAGATTTATGATCTTCTAGGGTTAGAACAATAGACTTGCTTTGGAAGGCTAACACTCCTCCCCCTTTTATTGCCTTTTTTGAGTCTATTTTCAATTTCTCATCTTTCGGTGGTGTTTTCTCTCTGTGTGCTCTCTTGGCCTGACCACAGTTTTCTCTGTGAGAGATGTGTGTTTGAACAAAGTGAGGTGGTCTGTCAAACTATCTGTTAGTCTTGAGACTCTGTCAGAGTATTCTGCCAGAAGGAATCTCTCAGTTTAGTCTTAACTTTGAATTTTTCCTAGTCTATGTCTATCAGGACATAACTCAAACTATAATTGCCTGATTTTGTTAATACCCAAAACATCCTGCAAAAGCAGTACTAGGTGAATTTGCTTTTGAGAATGGATATCTAAAGTAGTAAAACAGCTGCTTGGGGTCAGGTAGTATGCATATAAAAAGGTTTGAAGTTTCAGGTTTTTCAAAATGAAGTACCTTAGTTTATGCTTTCTGGTTTGTCCTATTAAGATATATGTAAAGTCAGGACTTGGGGAAATTCTAACTTTTAAAAATCATATTATTACCTATGGCAGATTAATTTGAGAATCAAAAACTAGAATGAATACAAAATGTCATTAACATCTTTGAGAACCAAATTCTGTATGTAATAGTAGCTCAATTTAGATATTCCTAAAAACACAAGTATCAGTATTCCTCAGCAATGGCTCTTTTTCTTTTTGTGATTTAATAATCCAGCAACTATATTTATTAGAGTCTGTAAGAAAGCCACATCTGGTATCTTGGATCCACTCCCATTGGTTCCTGCAGTCATTTGTCAGGTTCCTCTCTGAAATAGTAAAAATTCTGGAGTTGATAGAAAACAAGAAAGCTCTCAGGAGGCCCTGGATTGCAGGAAACAAGGCTGTAGCTGTGGACCCCTAGTAACATGGTCCTTGACCATGCAGGACGGTCAAGTCTCCTTTCATTTCCTCTGTGACAAGGGCTCCAATGTGGTATTCCTTGAAATACATGTGAATGATTGTCAAGATGTTGCCATGTAGACTTTGAAGTCAGATGCATAGCCAACCTTCCAGTTTTTCTAAAAGAGACAGAGAAGTGTAAAATCACCACTAATGTGTTTACTTAATCATACACTAAAAAGCATAATCAGCTGACAGTTTAAAGCCTGTAACATATTTAGTCTTCAAAAAAAATGAATGTAGTAGTGAGATTCTATAACGGTTGTATTGGAAATTATGTTGTATTATAAATAAACAATGTATTATAAGTAATAACAAATAGTCATTCTATTCTTTTGCAAAAAGAAAATAGTGCATGTAACAACAATTAATGGAAAAGGGGGCCTTGTTAAAAGAGCAAGTAGGGGGTATATGGAAGGGTTTAGAGAGGAAATGGAGGAGAGAAACAAATGATTTTATTATAATCTTGAAAATAAAAGAAAAAAATAAAAATGTGAACCAGAGAATAAAATGAAATAAAGTCTAAGAAAACAGTGTCATTGACTAGTTCTAGCTCACAAACATCATCTCTATAAATGACACAATGAACTTTCTCTAAACTCTATTCATATATCTTGGTTATTTTACAAGTTTATTTTTTAGTTTCTTTATTTGATCGATTAATGGCAGATGATATACAAATAGACCAAAGACAAATAGATGATAGATACCTAGAAGATATTATAGATAAATATGTAGGTACATAGGGAAATTCAATTTCTTTCAGTATTTTCAATATGTGTTACTACACTCTTGCACAAAGTAAATCTTATTTAGGATTCTCCTGTGTCTTTGATGAGTTGGTTGATTACCATTCAACAGAGGTCTTTATGGATGACTCCTGTTTGCTATGCAAATTGCCTTGTGTGCCCCTAATTCAGCCCCTCGTTCCCCTTTTGAGGACTTACAGTTCTTTCTTCCCTTTGCTATTAGTCCACCTGTATTATACTTTAAGTGAATTTCTTGAAGAAAACAAAGATCTGCTTCAGTCCGTCTGTGGGAAGCAGATTCTTTTTCTCTGTCATGTGGGTTCCAGGGATCAAACTCTTCGTCAGGTTTGACAACAAGTACCTCCATCTCTTCATCCATCTTAACAGGCCCAGAGAAGAACTTCTCTAGTAATTCTTTCTAAGTAGAAGTACTTGGTTTTCTTTATTGAAAACTCTCTTTTTCTTTTTTTACCAATATTCCAGTGGGAAACTTTGACTAACTTTAATATCTATTCTTTTTCTCTGACATCAGTTTTTATCAGTTTGGTTAAAAAGTATCAGTACACAAATTTTCTTGGATTTATCATTATAGCAAAGATTTAAGTTTATGTTTTTGTTTGAATTAACCATTTTGGTGCAGCTTTGTTCACCACAGCAAAAACTTGGAGCTAGCCTCGGTGAACATCAGCAGGCTAGATAATGAAAATCTGATATACGTATAAAATGAAATGCTAATCAGCTCTAAAACTGAAGTTGAGAAATTTACAAGAAAATGGGTGAATTTAAAATCCATAAAATTGAGCGGGGTCACACATTCTTAGAATGGAAAAAATATGTTCTCACCCATACACAGAACCTAACTACAAATATATGTATAATAAATGTGCATGTGAGTGTATTATAAGGTAACGAAGACAAAACAAACAAAAAAAAGGCTGATATAAGGAGCTGAGAAAAGACTGAGGGCTGATAATGGACACGAGTTAGGAACAATAATATGAAGAAAATGGTTTTCTGATTCAAATTCCGTCATTTTTTATTTTGGTGATTGATGAGTCCATAAAATACATTCAATACTAAAAATGTAAAATTTAATGTAAAGTTCCATAACTTTTATCCCAAAAGCCCATTCTAGATGTTCAGAAGTTCATTGAGTTGTACAGACTTGAGATCTGGTTAATTTTGTTGTGTGGTATGTTTTTATTTGCAAAATTTATTAATGAAGTTTATACAATTAAAAATGTGTATTGTGGGGCTGGAGAGATGGCTCAGAGGGTAAGAGCACTGGCTGCTCTTCCAGAGGTCCCGAGTTCAATTCCCAGCACCCACATGGTAGCTCACAATCATCTGTGAGACCTGGTGCCTTCCTTGCCAGCAGCATATTGTATGCTTAATAAATAAATAAATCTTTTAAAAAATGTTTATTGTGATGTCCTATATAAAACGAATAATTTTAGTAGACATGGAAGTAATATCATTTTCTCCAATTTCACCACTTAATTTCATATTTCTTGAGTCCTTTCCATGTTCCATCTCTAGCTCTATCACAGTGAGCAGGACTTCAGGCTCTGATTTATGACAGAATCAAAGAGAAAGCACACACATTGCCATTTCCCAGATCGATGAGCTTGGTTAATTTGCTTGAATATCTTGGGCAAGTTCTTGGCTAATCTTGCCAGTAAGATAAGAATTTATTGTGTCTTTACAGCATTAGGGAGAAGAAAAAAATACTTTAAACTGTGGAAGACATCACGTACCTGGTACAGAGCTGAGTTTCTTTCACCCCAATCATTGCTGTTGATGCCACACAGATAGTGAAGGACACAGCTTTGATGAAGAAGAATGCTGGAATGAGGCAGCACTAGAATAGAACCTCTCGAGTGGAACCCAACCTTTGGTCCTCCAGTGACGCTCTTGCAGTGTGCCATGTCACTTGTTACTTAAATCAACTTCCCTGTGTGTTTTTCTCTCTTGTGGTCATGTGTAACATGGTCATAAGTAACCATGCAATACATGCTTTTCACATTTGCTTTTGTAGGCCGTATGTAAGAGCACAAGAAAAAAACTAGATTTTTGAGCATCATTGAAAATGGGGGGGGGGATTTAAAACCTGCCACTACATCTAATTATAAAAAAAAGTCTAAACTAATTGAAATATTAATAGGCATTTTTAGATCTGTCAGAGAAGAGTACGGGGCAATCCTCTGTATTCCCAATTAAAGAAACAGGCAAGCTTAGGGCCTATTCACAGTAGGAGAAATGCCTGTGGGAAGCAGTATGGTGGGATCCCTGAACTATGATTGGCAGCTTGCTAGAGACTCTATAAGAACAACCCTGAAAGTTAAACACCAGGGGTCTTTTCTTCTTTTTATGCTTAGCTTATTTCTTTTAATATGATGCCTTCCAGATCCATCCATACTTCTGCAGTTTTTGTTCTATGGCTAAATTGTTTTCCACATGCACACATACGACCTTTTCTTTACCAATTCATCCACTAATAGTCATCTTGGTCGGTTTCACATTTGAATGATTGTGAACAATTGTCCCACAATAAATGTAAGAGTGTGGGTGACTCTTTGCTTTGTTGATTTTGTTTCCCTTGGGTATACACCTACTAGTGAGGTAGCTGTGTGAGAGGGGAGTTCTTACTTTCAGACTTTTGAAGACCCCCCCCCCCCCCGTACTGGATTCATAGCTATCAACAGTGCACAAAGCTCCTATTTCTCTACATCCCCACTGACATGCACTGTTGTTTTTATCTCTGCAATAATAACTGTTCTACCTGGGGCATGATATCTCATTGTAATTTTAATTTCCATTTCCCTGGTACTTAGTAATATTGAGCTTCTGTTATGTTTGTTGGCCTTTGCATGTCTTCTAAAGAGTTCCTATTATATCCTAGGTCTGGTGCGGGAGAATTGTCTGTATTCTGTCAATCATGTATTTTAATAAAACGCTGATTGGCCAGGTAGGAAGTATAGGCGGGTCAACCAGACAGGAAGTAGAGGTGGGGCGATGAGAACAGGAGTATTTCTTCTGGGAAGAAGGAAGCTCTTCCACCATTTCTGTGCAGACCACCGAAGAGGCAACATGTAAGCTGACAGCTGAAAAAGGTATCAAGCCATATGGCTAAAATAGATAAGAATAATGGGTTAATATAAGCTAGAAGAGTTAACAAGAAGCCAGAGCTAAGGGCCAATCAGTTTATAATCTTATGGAGTCTTGTGCATGATTTTTCTTTGTGGTTTGCTGGCTGTGGGGTACTGGGTGGGACAGAAAGCCCAACAAGCTGGCCCCCTCATGTTACATAGGTCTGTTTAGTTGGATTTTTGTTCTCCTTCATATATTTTGGAGCAGTTTTGAAATATTTTCTCCTACTCTTCCAGTTGTCTTCTTATTCTATGAGTATTCTTTTTGCTATTCAGAGGCTCCCTGGTGTAATACAATCTTTTTTGTTTACTTCTGTGTGTTCTCACATACATTACAGTTATAAGAGTTAAGAAGGCCGAAATAGTCAAGCAGGAGAGCATTAGACTGTAAAGCATATTTCACACAAATAGAAAGCAGTAATTATTTGCTAATTATCAATAAAAATAAAAACCTTAGGGAACTAGAATCATAATAGCTCTAACGGTCATGAGTTTTGCACATGACTTCTACCAAATCCTCACAATGAACATCAGAGAAGCATCTCCCAATGGTTCTGACTAGAGAGGAGGTGGGAAGATGTGTTAGTTACTTTTCTATTACTGTGATAAAACACCAGGACCAAGGCAACTAAAAAAAAAAAAGAATTTAGTTGAGCTTATGTTGCCAGATAGTTAGATTCCATAATGGTGTAGTGACAGCATGGTGGCAGGACCAGCAGGGAATTCACATCTCAAACCACAAACAAGAGGTAGAACACCAACTGGAAATAGCAAAGGCATAAGTCTTTTGAAACCTCAAAGCACACCCACCATCTCTGGTGACACACCTCCTCTGACAAGGCCACACCTCCTAACCCTTCACCAATAGTTCCACACCTAGAGATCACGTATTCAAAGGTCTGAGCATCAGGGGGGCATTCTCACTCAAACCTGCATAGGAGAGCAAGAAGAAAGACTGGATACAACTACGTTAAGTGTGGCCTGAGCACTTTGTTCTTCATAAACTCTGACATTAGGAAAAGTATCTTTCGGGAGGTCTTTCCGCTGGGGTCCTTGCTGACCGGAGGAAAGGAACCTATCCAACTGCAGCCCTCTCCTCCCTCTCCTGCCATCTGTCCATCCTGCAATAGCTATGTGAGTATGCGAAAAGGATCAGGAACTTGGGAGAGTTATACAGCGGGGGGGGGGGGGGGGGGGGACGGGGGGGCGCCTAAAATCAGATCCCAGGCTCACAGAGGGCCTTTCTCCCTATGTCCTACTGGCATACCAAAAAAAGCCCATTGATTAGAGCTCCATTCACTCAATGTGTAATGTTTGCATTTCAACAGAACTGCAAGGCTTTCTAAAGGGAGAAAAAACAAAAACAAAAAAACATAAAGAACCTGAACTTGGGAACTTCCAGGTAAGACTCTGATCAAGAAACTACTTTTACATGACTCACTGAAGAAGATCCAGAATATGGAAAAAAAGAAAGAAAAAGAAAAAGAAAAAGAACTCTTCTCTCAAGAGAGAGAATTAAAGCTTTGCACACTCACAAGAGTATAGATAAAAAAAGACATCAACACACCAAAACCAAAACCAAATGCAGGAAGCAGCAGGATCAGCCCAGACACTGCAGGGGAGAGGGACGATAGCTTCACTCCTAATGGCTGAAATCAGAAAATATTCACTCCTAATGGCTGAAACCAGAAAATAAACCTGGAGCTTGATAAGCCTGGAGCTTGAGATTGGCAGATCACCCTGGGAGCCACACTGGAGTGACAGCTAGCCTCTGGACATCATTGTGTCCTCTGACATCAACATCATAATAATACTTAGGAAGCCTGGAAATATGAAGTCAGCATCCTGTTCAGATCTGAGAGGACCTGCTCATCCCACAGGCTGCAAAGCTAAGTGAGGCCAGCAGGGGCCTCTGGTACACCAAGAAGGAAAAGTACCAAGAAGACAGCTCTGGCGAGCACCGGAATCCGGGAAGCTCTATCAGCGGAGAGTCAGGCAATGTAACTGCCATCTGCAACCCGAAAGCCCAGAAAGGGATGGCTCTAGCTCTCCAGTTATGTCTCTTCTTGCATTTCTCCTTTTATCTTTTAGCAGTGCTCTAAATTTATGAACCTCAAAACCTTACAGAGTCTGGAAGAAGGGCTCACAGCTTAAGAGCTCTTCCTGCACTTACAGAGGACTCGGTTTCAGTCCCCGGCGCCGACACTGTGGCTTACAACCATCTGCAACTGGAGTTCCAGGGGATTCCACACCCTTTTCTGATCTCCTCTTGCATGAGGCTCACATGTGGTGCACACACACATATACACGCACACACACACACACACGCATGCATGTACAAACTAAACATCCACTCATATAAAATAAAACTTTTAAGTCTAAATGTTTAAAAAGGTAAATGAAAAATGTTATTCCCTGATGCAAGGAATCATCAAATTTTGTTGACACATTTTTATGGCTTAATCATTTTTTTATATCTTTATTTTTCCTTTTTGATCCTGGTCTCTCCCTGCTACTATATATTTAAAAGTATTTTAACATTATTGGTTTAAAAACTTATTATATCTCATTTCACTAGCTTTGCTGTTTCTGTTATTGTTAGAAAAGTGCTTCTATCATTTTTCTTTTCTTTTTTCTAATCTTTTGCACTGCTCTCTGTCCTTCCCTAACATTTTTCTCCAATATTTTTGCCTTTATTTAAACTTGTTTCTTTATTATTCCACTTCCCTGCCTCTTTTCATTAATTCTGTTAACTGATTTTTTTCAAGCTTACTCTGAATAGTTTTTTAATTCACTCGACTGGCCTTGATATTCACCCTCCTCTAGTCTTCCTGCTTTCATCTTTATGATCCTTAAAGAGCACTGGTGGGCTTTAGTTTATTTTAAGTACATTATTAATATTGTGTGGTGTATTGGTGTTAAGGTTATAGAAATCTATTTTCTTCTCTCTGAGTAATTTTAGAGATTGTGCCAACAAAAGAAGGTTTGTCAATAAAAAAAAATCCCCAAATTAAAACAAAAGAGATACCAAAAGCAACACATAGGCACGAAAAAAATCACAACACCAAAATGAAAATAAATATATAGAAGCCACATGAATGGCTCCAAATGATTATATGATCACAACTTCGCAAACTCCCTGAAAAAGAAACAAAAGAAAGATCTTCCAGAGGATACAGGCTTGATTCCCAGCACCCACATAACAGCTAACAATTGTCTGTAGCACCATTTCTTTGAGAGTCAATGCCCTTCTCTGGCCTCTGCAGGTACAAGGCAGGCACACGGTGCACAGACACATATGCAAGCAAAATACCCATGCACATTAAATGAAGATTTCTTTAATGCGAAGAAAGGAAAAAACACTGCCAAATTCATCCTGTGAAGCCTGTATTTTCATATATTGAAACCAGATTTTTAAAAATTCAACAAAAGAACTCTATAAAGCAATTTGTCTAAAAACTAAGCACAAAATTCTCTATCATATATTTTGCAAATCTAATTTAAAAATTTAGCTGATAGTATGTGAACATGTATATCTCTGTGTCTGTATGTTTCCTTGTGTTTACTTTGGCTCTTTCTCTTCTGTTTATCTATTGCTTCTTTGCTTTGCCCTATTCTGGTTTATTTGTTTTTGTTTTATCTTATCATTTTATTTTATTGTTTTTAGGTGCATTTTTTTAAGAAAAGAGAGAAAGAAAAGGTGAGGATTTGGATGGGAAGAGAAGTAATGAGGAACTGGGACGAGTAGGGGAGGGAAAACTGTAATCAGAATGAACTGTATAAAAAACTATTTTCAATAAAAGGAAGTAGAAAATATCAGACAAATAGAAGAGTCTACGCTAAAAAGAACAAGTTCCCAAGAATAGAAGGTAATACTTAATGCTTATGAGTATAACACTAGAGCATCAATATCTATAGGGGAAAACGGATAGAACTGTAAAATATGTAAATCCAAAGACAGAACATCAGCAAATACTTCAACATCCTCCTTAATCAACTGGATAATTTGATACCTATAAACTGCTTCATCCAAAAAGAGCAGATTGTAGTTTTCAGCCATACATAGAACTTAATGAACAGAGATCACATTCATATTCATCAAGAAAACCTTAACAAATCTAAAAGAAGAGAAACCATACAATGTTTGCTCTCAGACCATAACAGAACTATACTAGAAATCAATAACAGAAAGAGAGCTGGACAATCACCCAAAAAAACACCCTGAAGATTAAACAATATACTTCTAAAAAAAAAACCAGAACGCCAAAATTGTAAATATACCTTAGAAAACAAGAAAATGAAAAATATATTCAAAGTATGCAACAATAAAGAAATAATAAGATGTGGAGCCAGAGAAATGCAGTAAAATATAAAGCTGCAAAACTTTAAAAAAAAACAGTCTGGGAGAAAATCTTATCACTTTCTGTTCTAGTTTGCTTTTTGGTGCTGTAATAAACAGCATGATCAAAATACAGTTGGAGAGGACAAGATTTATTTGGTTTACATGCCATGATCACAGTTCATCACTGAGAGAAGGCAGATCAAGGGTTCAATGGGAGAAATGCTTTGTGCCAACTTGACAAAAATGAACCATTACTTATAATTTAAAGCTTACATTCTGTGAAAGAGAATGTTCAGACAGTGAGAAAATGAGCCACAAACTGGGGTAAATGTTTGCAAATGATATGTCTAATAACAAAGAATTATTATGTGAAATATAGAAAGAACTCTTATAAAAAATCAAGAATGAAAGTCAATGAAGTATAAAATTGATGATCAATTTGTCTGCCAATTACTTTTGCTGTGACAAAATGCCTGACATAAGCAACCTAAAGCAGTGAGAGATTTATTTTTGTCTCGTGTTTCTAAAATTTCAGTCCATAGACCACAATTTCATAGATTTAGGGGCCGTGATGAAGCTGGATATCACAGCAACAAAAACTCTTAGAGAAGAAAGTTGTTCACTTTCATGGTAGACAAGAAACAGAGAACAAGGAAGGTGCAGGGAACCTGTCCTTCAGAGGCATTTCCTTAAGACCCTATTATGTCCAACTAGGCCCTACCTCCTAAAGTTTCCATCACCTGCCAGAACAGCATGGCCAGCTGGGAATCACACATGAAGCTACAAAGGACAACTTATGTCTCTATCATAACATTCTGAGTTGCACAACTGTCACCAATATGCCTGAGAAAACATCTTGAAAGGGGAAGAATTATTTGACTCATAATTTCACATGGTCCATCAAATGACTGCTTGTCACTGTGCACTTGGGCAAAAGTTTATGAAGGCAGAATTTCTTCACCCCCTGGGGGGCAAGAAAATGAGACTGAATCTAGTTTTCAGAGATAAGCTTCAAAAGTAGGCACCCAGCCACCTCCAGCTAGGACTGTCCCCTAAAAGTTCCACTCCCAGTTAGGTACCAAGATTGTGGGGACAGTAGATTGTCAAATCTAAAACTCTGAAGAACTTCCACAAAGACAAGATAGAGATTAACAATAAACTTCAGATCAGATTGCATGTCATTAAGGAATCACAGTTTAGAATCACAACAACAACAACAACTCACTACACATTTGTTAGGATGATCAAAATCCAAAACACTACCACCAACTTTTAAGAGAGATTCGGAGGCAGAAGAAATCTCATTCATTGCTTGTGCAAACGAAAAGTGATCCAGCTCCTTTGGAAGACACTGGGTACTTTCTTACAAAATCATGTAAACATAGTATCACCATGCAATCTAGTAAAAGAAATCCTTGTTTACTAAAAGAAGTTGAAAACATGTATACTTTAAAACCTGAGCATAGATGTTTAGAGTATTTTTTTCATAGTTGTCAAAAGTTGGAAGCAATCAAGATCTCCTTCCTGAGTGAATGGGTAAGTAAGACATTTGAATTTTCTGTAGCACAAGAAATAAATGAACTACTAAAGCAAACCATGGCTTTTGGGGTAGTTTGAATGAAATTAGCCCCCATAAGCTTATCGAGAGTGGCATTATTAGGAAATGTGACCTTATTGAAGTAGGTGTGGCCTTGTTGGAGGAAGTGTGTCACCTTGGGGATGGCCTTGAAGGTCTCCTATGATGAAGCTATGCCTAGTTCAGACTGCTTCCTGTTGCCTGCATATGGAAGATGTAGAATTCTCAGTTTCTTCTTCAGCACCATGTCTACCTGCATGCTGCCACATCCCACCATGATGATAGTGGACTAAATATCTGAAACTGCAAGCCACCACCTTAATTAAATGCTTTTCCCTTATAAGAGTTGCCGTAGTCATGGTGTCATTTCACAGCAAGAGAAAATCTAAGACAGATTTACATGCTAATAATCCCAAGTGGGCAAGAGGATGGCTCTTGTAGGAGATTGCTTATCTGCAACCAAAGAGGAAATGGTAAGCTTCAGGTTCAGTGAAACAGAGCAATAGAGGAAGCCCTGATGTCATCCTCTGGTCTACACACACACACACAAACACACACACACACACACACACACACTTTGATGCTAACATCCACATACTCTTAAGTATGCAGTGACATACATACTAAATTAAATAAATAATTTTCTAAATTAGTTTTAAGACCCTGAAAAGATGGAGGAGACACTTGAACGCATATTGCTGTATTAAAAAATAATCAAGAGAAAAACATATACTATCTAGTATATGATTCTAGTAAGATTAAAATAAAAGTATAGAACAGTGGTTCTCACCCTTCCTGATGCTATGACACTTCATACAGTTCCCCAAGTTGTAGTGACTCTCAACCATAAAATTATTCCTTTACTACTTCCTAAGTGTAATTTTGCTACTTTTCTGAATTGTAATATAAATATCTGTTATGCAAGACATCTGATATATGACCCCAGGGGTCATGAACCACAGGCTGAGATGCACTGATATAAAAGTCATCTATAAACTAATGGTTGCAGGAGTAAGTAAGGAATGCATAGAGTTTTGTCAGGGTGAAGATACCCCATACAATATTTAATTAGTAATGGATACATGCCATTATACATATGCCAAAACTTACATAGTTTACAACACACAGAGTATACTTTTATGTAAAACACAAATTTTTTTGTTTTTGTTTTTTTTAGGTGCTTCAAATTGTTTTTTTTTCATTTTTATTAATTTATAAAAGTTTCCACTTCTGCCCCTCCTCCCAATACCCTCCCACTCCCCCCCACTCCCTCTCCTCCTCCCTCTCCAGCCCTAAGAGCAGTCAGAGTTTCCTGCCCTGTGGGAAGTTCAAGTTCCTTCCCACTCCCTCCAGGTCTAGGAAGGTGAGCATCGAAACAGACTAGAATCCCAAAAATCTAGTACATGCAGAGGAAACAAGTCCCAGTGCCATTATCAATGACTTCTCAGACAGTCCCTGTGCCAGCCACATTCAGAGAATCCGGCCACATTCAGAGAATCCGGTTTGATCACGTGCTCGTTCAGTCCCAGTCCAGCTGGCCTTGGTGAACTCTCATTAGATCAGTCCCCTTGTATCAGTGGGTGGACGCACTCCTCACGGTCCTGCCTTCCTTGCTCACGTTCTCCCTCCTTCTGCTTCTCATTTGGACCTAGGGAGTTAAGTCCAGTGTTCCAATGAGGGTCTCTGTCTCTATCTCCATCCATCGCCAGAAGAAGGTTCTATGATGATATGCAAAATATTCATCAGTATTGTTATGGGCCAAGGCCAGTTCAGGCACCCTCTCCTCTGCTGTCCTAGGAACAACCTGGGGATCTCTCCTTGGACCTGGAAACCCCTCTAGAATCAAGTCTCTTGTAAACCCTATAATGGCTCCCTTAGTTGAGATATATACTTTCCTGCTCCCATATCCATCCTTCCTCCCTCCCCCCATCCCAATCCCCAATCCTCCTCTACTCCCTTCTCTCTAACCCTCTCCCCTTCCGTCCATCCCCCCCACCCCCCGTGCACCCAAGGTTGCCTGGCACTCTTGTCTACTTCCAATATCCAGAAGGATAACTACATAATTTTCTTCAGGTTCACCTTCTTATTTAGCTTCTCTAGGATCACGAATAATAGGCTCAAAGACCTTTAATTATAGCTAGAATCCACTTATGAGTGAGTACATACCATATTCCTCTTTTTGTGTCTGGGTTACCTCACTCAGTAAAGCATTTTCTACTTCCATCCATTTGCATGCAAAATTCAAGATGTCATTGTTTTTTACCGCTGAGTAAAACTCTAATGTATATATGTTCCACACCTTCTTTAACCATTCTTCTATTGAGGGGCACCTAGGTTGTTTCCAGGTTCTGGTTATTACAAATAGTGCTGCTATGAACATAGTTGAACAAATGAAATCTATGTATCTCTATTTTACAGAAGATAAAACAAGTTCTGAAAGTTATGAACTCTTCTTATGGCTTGGCATCAGCATCATAAATGAAAACGAGGTTTTTTAATTCCTAGAAAAACATAACGTATACTAATTTCTCCCCATTTCAAAGCACTACCCATCTGCATATTTCCAAAAGAAACTCAACCATTATATCAAAACCAGGCTCTGAAAACACTGTATAATTCTGCAGAATATTTATTTGACACAATTTTATAAATAATGCCACAAGTGTCTTTTCTTTAATGTGAAATATACAGTAATAAATTTGACAAATAATGCTCTTATTTTGGCCAGTCCTTAAACAGCTCATGCCCTCCCCCAGCATCTTCAGAGAAAACTTATCTTCCAATAGGGTCAGCCTGGTAAAATCAACATAGTTAATCTTCATGTGCAATATAGCTGGCTTACAGCCAGTGGCATCAAAAAGGCAAGTCTGAGCAAGGAAAAAACCAGACAAGTGCAGGCGAGCATAGGCGTAAAATACCCCTTGCATAGACACACTGTATAGCAGACTCCATTTTGCAGAGAATGTGCAATCTCATGGCTTGTGAAAGTCAGCGGTTGCTCCTCTATTTGTCTGTTTATGACCACGGACACTTTAATTTCTCTCTGTCTTGGCTCATTAGTTACAAAATAATGTAATTGTGTTTTGCATGAATTATAGCTTCCATTCTGCAACATCTGGTATACAGCAAGAAAGCAATAAATAGAAATAATTTTAATTGTTAGTTAGTAAAGGTGTTTTCAGAATAGTGAAATTGAGTATAATCAATGGTGATTGCATATAATCAATGGTAAGTAGTGTCCCCAAATTGAAGCTGTTTAGTTAACTCTGGTATTAGTTTTTAGCATTTTCATAATTTAACAAATCACATATCAAAATTAATCAAAGTACTATGATTCATTTAGACAATATCAATTCAACCCCAAAATTGTAAAAGGTCCTCCTAAGGGACCTGAGCACTCAGACATCATTGAAAGAACAGGGGTTTGGTGACTTTGAGAAAAGCGCCAGTGAGTAGTCAACCACTGATGTCCGCCATAATTGTCCCTATTTCTTCCCTCCACTAGGACATCTCGCTTTCATTGTTCAACCTGTTCTAATCTGATCTAATCCCCTTGCTCTTGAAGTCACCATTGATTGCTAAACTGCCAATTTTAATCAACATGTTAAGTTCTCATGTGACCACAACACGGTTAATGGCTTATTTCTCCTATAAATGTATCTTTTTTACATCATGTCATGTGGCACTTCTCTGCTTTGCTCCTTCCCTCTCTTTAAATGTCTTTTCCTCTTCTATTTGGTCTAATATATCTCAGTACCTTTATTATTTTTCTGCCTGCTGTCTACATGCTAATAACTGAAAATTTACATCTTCAGCCAACATTTACAGGCCTAAGTGTCTACTTCCTTGCTTGGCCTTCAGTTAATTACCTACATGGTATAATAAAATTAGCATTTCAAAATCTTCACTTTTCGCCTGGCATGGTTGTCATGCCTTTAAACCCAGCACTCTGGAGGCAGATGCAGGTCTCTGAGTTTGAGGCCAGCCTGATCTTCAGAGTGAGTCCCAGGACAGCCAGGACCAGAGAAATCCTATCTCAAAAAAAAAAAAGAAAAGAAAAGAAAAAAGAAAGAAACGGAACTTTTCATTTATTTTCTCTAATACAATCTTGAGTTATCTCTACAAATAATACTGTTAAACACCTTTACCATATATACACACATTTACTGAAACCAGACACCGGAGTACATCTTTACACGTCTTTTTATTACCATCTTTAATGTTCTTCATTTCCCCAATTTTATCTTCAAAATACTCAGTATCAATTTGCTATTCTTCATTTTCACTGCCAACATTCCCATCTAAGCTATCCCAATTCTTTCTAGACTAAGACATTGATGAAATATTGTCGTTCTCTTTAACCTTCCAGTGCTTTAAAACACATTCAAATGACTTGGCTGTAGGAGCCTGTATGATGTGGCGTATGTCCCTATCTATTCCTATGCGGTGTTTATCTTTATTAACTACTCTAGATACCCTGACCTCCTTACTAATTTCTTGGACCTATCAGGCTCTTTTATAACCACAAAGCTTTTTCATTCTGACCTCTGGCTTACTGTCTATAGACATTCTGCCTTCCACACACAGGTTCATTTTTATCCACAAGAAAAACCCATTCCTGATTGTCTTTGTTGGAAGAACTGCCTCTAATAGGATTTCTTAAGTCACATTATTTTCCTTTACAGTGTGTATCACAATCTCTAATTGTAAAGTTTATTTTAATCCCAAAAATATACCTGACCTAAGGATACAGGCTTATAATTACAGATTCTCATATTGTTAGTATGTAGTTAACACTAACTAAAATTTAGAGTCCTTGTTAACTTAACTACCTCTGTGTATATATTCCTAAAACTCACCTCACTTTAGAGCAACTTTTCATGATCTTCTAAAATCTATACACCCAACTACATTACATTAACTGTCATTTTAATCTAACTACATGAAGTCCTTAATAAAAGTTATTCCACTCTTACAAGAAAATGGATCTCAGAAAAAGAAACATAAACTCAGCTACATTCAGATTCAATTTTCTCTGTCAATAATGAACAAAAATTCTCTAATCCACCTAAATCTACTGTATTTCAACAAACTACCTGTTTGTCTTCGTGTACATCTGCCCTGTCCTTAATTAATTTATTAAAATTATGTCAACTTCTCTATACCAATTATTTTAAGGGAAATGACGCTAGCAACATTTAGTCTTTAACATCTCGAATAGGAAATCCCCATTAGTGTGATAAATAATGTATTTGGCAGAGAATTGGCAAGCCATCTTAATCAGAAAACTTTCTGGCTGACAATCACAGAAAATTGAGACCACAAAGCATATCTTAAATGTTTCAGCACTTGGATTTTCCTAAATACTTCTTTTAAGTTCTTTCTGAACAACTTGCACAAAGATCAAAACATGCTAATTTCACCATTGCTAGCCAGCATCATAAAAGAGAATTTTAAAAGCAAGCGGATAAATTTACTAACTTGGAAACAACAAAAAATGTTTCATGACTTCATTGAAAAGAATCAATGAGATAAAAGATTTTTCTTGTTTGCAAAATGAAGTGATTGAACTAAGTGATAGTGAAGATGTATCCGAAGACTAAAAATTAAGATTTTTCCTTTAGAATAAATAGTGCATATTTTTTCTTCTAGAAAGTAATGCCACATATTTTGTCATATCAATATTTTACTTTATAATTATCAATATATTGTTTATAAAATTAGTTGTAGTAGATGTCAGCTTATTTTTGCCTGGGTAGAAGTACAAAAAATTTCCTCATTGTTCCTTCTAAGAAAAACAAGCAACCAACTTGGACATTCTGCAAGCCTTAATATTCTCTCCTCTGTTTCCTGATCCACTCCAAGTTTATTCGAAACATACACATTCTGGCCAGGGAAGCAAGGAGACTAAACCCAGACCTTCACCTCTCCCTCTACTCCAAATCCAACCTCTCAACCTCACCCCCAATTCTGTATCCAACCACCTGCTAAAGCTGTCCCTCCCTTCTGACCCACATCTCCAAAGGCTCAACCAGATCTTTTCTTCCAACCTTTGGTGCCACGGCTCATCACATTACCACAGCCCCCGACATCAGTACACATTCCCTGAGAACGTATAGCCTACTCCAGCCAGAAGAAAGTAGACTAACTGCAGATATTCACACCCCCCCTTCTCCAAATCCAATCCCTCAGTAGCATCCCTGATTTTGTAGCGAGCCACCTACTGTGGCCTCCTCCTCTCTGCTCCCATCTCCAGTGAATAAAACAGTTCCCCTCCAACCTTCTCCACACTGATCCTCTCACCCCAGCTGCCATTCTCAGAGGACTAAGCAGATTCTGGTGGAACATCCTGCTTTCTCAGTTCCTGTGAACTCCCACAACACCTGATTCCTAGCCCATTCACATCCTTAAGTGTCAGCTCCCAATATCTACCAACACATTTTACCTGGAACCCCCCCAGTATCCATACCTAGCAGGATTCCAGAACAATTTATCTATTGCTGTGTGACTGCAAACTTGTACTGCCACTATGGAAATCAATGAGGTGGTTCCTCAAAAAAAAAAATGGGTGTCAAGATCCAAATCTTGGTCATATACCCAAAGGATGCTTCATCCTACCACAAAGACATTTGTTCTGCCCTGTTCCTTGATGCTTTATTCATAATAGACAGAAGATAAAAACAACCTACACGCTCCTCAACAGATGAACTGTTAAAGAAAATGTGGTGTGCTAACATAATGGAATATTACGCAGTCATTAAATAAAAATGAACCCATGAAATTTATAGGTAAATGGATGGAGCTAGGAAAAAAATTATTCTGAGTGAAGTAACCCAGACAAAAACAATATCTATTTATTTGTATGTGCATATGAGCTGTTAAATCTGTGATAACCAAGCTATAATCTGTAGAATCACAGAGGTTAGATATAGAGTAAATGACTGGGTAATTACATAGATTTCCCAAGGAAAGGGAAATAGGACACTAATGGATTATGAATAGATGGGGTGGGGACTAGAATTGGGGGATCAAGAAGAGAGATAGAGAGAACAAAGAGAAAGTGGCAAAATACAGGTAGAGACAGCTAAAATTAAGGGCAATTCAAAGGGTAGTATGGAAACCTACTTTAGTTGACTCTTCCCAAAATATATACATATATGAAGGTGATCTAAATGAAATCACCAAACAATGGGGAAGCAGAGCCCTAGCTTGCCATCTCTAGTCACCAAATGAATCTTGCAGTACCAGAATTGGATTACATCTAACTGAGTTGTTGACAAAAGGAATTCCATGGGAACCCCCAAATAACCAAGACTATGGCCAAGACTATTGGTTGTGTTTTACAAACTGTTGGCAAGACCCCATTGCTGAAGACAACACCAACACCACTCATTGGACCTGGAGAAGTTGAGTTGGTGCTTCCATAGGGCCTCCACCCCCACATTCCAGCATTTCTGGTACAGAAATGTTTTCTGCATGCTACTGAAGGATAAAGGTAAACACCAACTTCACCACAAACTCTTTGATCTACAGTGATGTATTGCCTACAAGATATGCTAGTGAGATGGTACCATAAAGCTTTGGGGAGTAATTAACCAACATCTGATTTGACTTAAGGCCCACTTGGAACTCTCAGCCCCAAATGGGATGCCTCTGTCAAATCCCTCGCCTCAGAGCACAGGGAAGCCTGTAGAAGAGAAGGGGAATACAGAAAGAGAGCAGAGGAGAAGGAGAACACCAAAGAAATAAGGCCGTCTAAGTCAACAGGGTTGGTGTTCATATGAACTCACAGAGACCAAGGCAATATCCACAGGGCCTGCATGGGTCCGTTCCAGATGGTATCCTAGAGCTAAAAGCAGAAGTGGACACAGGTTCCCATCCCTGACCCAGAAGCTACCTGTAATTGATAACCAATTGCAAGTGAAAATTTACTTTTTTCCAAGGGAGTTTCACTGGTGAAAGAAACTAATCTTACGAGCAGACAGCATGACCAGCAGGAGATGGCCAAGAGAAAATGAACTCAACAGTATCTTTGCAGATCTCTTGTCTCATAACGTTGTAGTGGGGCTTTCAAAAATAAATCTTATTGGTTTTTATTTTGTTTTATTTACATATTTTGCTATTCTCATTCTACCCTACATATCTTTTGTGTATATATCATGGCTTCCAATTTAATGTTTTTATGGGATTCCTGAGTGTGTAAATGAGTGAGTTTTTGATTCTTGTGACTCTTTTAGGGCTCCTTTCCTTCTGTTCGTTTACCATGTCTTATTCTGATGTGTTTTATAGCTGTTGTTTTATTTTATTTTAATAATTTCCCTTAAAAGCCTATAGTATGTTTTCTACTGAGAGACAGAAACGGGGTAAATTCAGATGGGAGGGCAGGTGGAGAGGAACTGGGAGAAGTAAAGGGAACAAAACTGTAGGATATATTATGTGAGAAAAAATTATTTTCAATCAAATGAAAAATATATGTATATCACACACACATACAAACATAGTCATATTAACTGTGAGCATAACTTTCTGAGTCTGTTGACAGTAATAACCAATGTCTTCAATGAACCATGGAGTAAAAATAACTCTTTCAAATGAATTTTAAGCAGTTTCTCAGATAGTTTAGCTACAGCTTAGGCCTTATGTAGTCACTTTTCTCATATGCACTTGTTAGAAACTATGCTAAAAATAGCTATTAAAATAAAACAAAGGGCCTGGGGACATCATCCAATGATGGAATACTGAGCTAATATGTGTGAGGCCATAGAAATGATCCCCAGCACTGAAAATTATCAATCAGGGTACTTCTGTGAAAGTAAGAGATTCTGAGATTACAGTTGGGTTCAAGTTGTACCCTACCACTTACTTGGGCCATCAGAACCTCACAAATTATGGATAGACCTCTGAACTGGCAAAAGATGTAACCTAAGATTTATGGGAAGTCCCAGTGTGGAAATCATACCATAAAACCCATTATACTGGAACAAGTTCATAAAATTTGCCATAGAAAGTATATGCCTTTCAAATATTACAACTTTTATCATATTACCCAGTTGTGGTACAATTTGGTAGCCAAACTATGGGATACCGTATGACCATAAAGTGACAGTTTCCCATCTGAGTTGGTATCAACTTGAGTTGAGATCCTTCATATCAACAAGTCCAGAAATCTGGGCCCACATGTAACTACCATCACATAAACACTTTTTCCTAAATTCACTTCTACGACTAAAAAAGACATTGCAAAGGACCAGCTTATGGAAGGCAGAGATGTCCAACCTTGGTTTACACACAGATTCTATCTCATTATATGGATGAGAGCAGCTATAGGCTAACTGGGGAAAAGCTCAAAATTTCAAATTTTTACCCATGTATCTGGTTTACCATTTTAGACAATAAAATCTGGTTAGAGATTAGAAGACATAAGGATTTAAAGGTAGTGGAAAATTATTTCTCTCTTTGATCAAAGTATTAAACAAAAATGTGATTAGAAAAATCAGAGATAGTTGACAGAGAAAGAGCGTCTATAGATAAACGGCAGTGGTTATAAGTATGAAAATTTTCCTATTAAAAGTCAGCACTAGACTGAGAGTGTACTCAGTGGTAGAAGTACTTGCCCAGCATGTGTGAATCCCTGAAGAAAACAGAAAATCTGAGACCTACCCAGGAGCTCTCATTATAGAACGGGCTTTAATCAAGTACACAAAATGCCTCAACAGGATGATATCAACCAGCCTGTGGCTTTAGTCATTCTCATGCTTGAGTAATTATCACATGAAGATGTGGTTGTGGTAACAGAAATGGAGGTTAGATACCAGGCCAGTATCATGAACTTTTATTTTTCAAGATGTATAGATATGCCAGTGTCTCTGAATGTCAACATTCTGACAACAAAAGCCAAAACTGCATCACTAAGGCACCATTCCTCAAGGATGCTCTCTAGTCAAATGTGCCTCTTAGAATCACAACATGGACTGGATATAAAAGGTTCCCTACAGGCTTATGTTTTTGAACACTTGATCACCAACCAGTGATTCTGTTTGGGGATATTGTGGTATGCATTGTGTACTAGCTGGAAGAAGTGGGTCACATGGAAGTTACAACCCAGCCTCTCTGCCCTCAGTCTCTCTTTTTCTTGATCCATCAACAAGAAAGCAAATAGCTTCAAGTTTGGCTTCCAAAGCGACCATCCATCATGACCCCGTCAAGCCTTCCCTATGGAGATAGTCCATATCCTCGCAAAACCTGAGCTGCAACAAACCCTTCCTCCCTTCAGTCTCATCTTCCTGGTGTTTTACCATAGCAATGAGGGAAGTAGCTAAGGTCACACAGGAAGGCATATAACTTATTCCAACAGCAATAGACTTTGGTGTGGATTTGCCTTTCTGACCCACTGTATCTCAGTCAGCATCACCTTTGCAATAATTTTTCCCTTCTTCACAAGATCCCACAGAGCAGAGTAGAAATGGGGAGAAGACAAGTTCTGCACCATCCACCAGCTGTGACCTTTATGAGAGGTGCAGTAATCTTGTGAAGTCACTAATAAAGCTCAAATTCAGAAGTGATGCTTTTCAGTGATAAAATCATGCTTTCCAGAGTGTATCATAAGTCACAATTTGGATGTTTCTATACCATGTGACGTTCTCAGTGAGAAAGAATTGAGTACTATAGGAAAAAGTGTCTCTGCACACCATCATTCTCAACAATGGTTGGGGAATTTACACAACTCACTCCCTGACTCTTGGTTCACCAGTTTTCATGATCCTGGTCCTCAAAGAGGAATACTTCTTCAAGCGAGCATATTAAAAATCTCATTAAGCTATAGTCTATGACTAGCTGTCCTTGGTACTTCATCTTCCTTGTATGTGGTAGCCAGCAAGAAATACAGGGAATTGTCATCTTGGCTGGATACTTGGCTCCAATCCTCAGTAGGAGACAGACTGCTTTTCAAAAACTGGAACATGCAGAAAAGTGTACAGAGCCCAGTGTGGGTGTCTCTTACAACATTCTGAAAACTTTAAATCAAATGAAACATTTTCAACAACCCCAATCTGAGACATTTATGAAGTTCAAGGGCCCAAAGTCCTCAGTGTCAGGATCTGACTACTCAAAGTCATCAAGAATAGCAGCAGGTTAAGTGAGGGTAAGGGAATGGAGGCTGGGCAATTCTATATGAAGAGTATGATTATCCCTGTGACTACGAGTCCACTTTCAGGAGCAGGGGCTAGGATTTATTTCACTGTGCTTGTTCAAAGTTCCTTAAAATGGAATCCTGAAAGTCCTTTCGAAATGCTTAGAAAATGTGGATCAAAACAAAGAGTGGTAGACTACAATGATATGGATTGCTCTCTCTATATTGTCATCCTCTGTCTCACTGCTGTGAGAAGTTTCTGTCCCGCCTGGCCCAGTAGCCATTCAGATCCAAAGAAGCACACATAGGCTTATATTAATTATAAACTGTTCAGCCTATTAGCTCAGACTTATTATTAACTAGCTCTTACAACTTAAATTAGCCCATAATTCTTGTCTATGTTTGATCGTGTGGTATTTTTTCTCTTCTCCATGAGGCATTCTCATCTTGCTTCTTCTGCATCTGTGTGGCAACTGTGCCTCTGCCTTTCCTCTTCCCAGAATTCTCTTAGTTTGATTACTCTGCCTATACTTCCAGCTTGGCTACTGGCCAACCAACATTTTATTAAACCAATACAAGTGACAAATCTTTGTAGTATACAAGAGCATTATCCCACAGCAGGAAGGTTTTTTCCCTCCAACTGCACAAGTGCCTTCTGTCTCTTCAGAACCTGCATCAATTACAGAAACCTGCAATTCCTATTGCAGCCCATATGTTGCAACTGATCTAGAAAACATCAAAGTCTTTAGCCAACTCAATACAGAGTAGTAGGGCCATTTAGCTCCACATCTCCCTGACAAGGTGGGAAAATCTGACAGACATCTATTTCACACATTAACCCTTCTGCCCTATTTTATTCTCTGGCCTTTCCTTTCATGATTGCTGTCTCTCATTCCCTGCCTAATAAATATTCAGCACTGCAAATTCCATTATAGTGTCTAAAAAAAAAATATGGATTATTTCTTCTAAATACAACTTAGAAAAGGTAAGCCATAAGAAAACCCTAAAGTATACTAATAGATCAGGACATATTTATATTTCTATACAATGCATCTACAGATATATGTCTTAAAATTATTCTTCTGTTTGTACTTTTAAAACTATGCTAAGTGACATGTATATAATAAACTTATAGATAAATTGATGTCATATATCTTAATGTTTTAGACATTTCACAGGCAAAAAATTATTTAAAATCAATCTCTGGTCTATGTATGGATATGAAGTTTAAACTATGAAGTCTCCCATAAGAAACCAGGCATAGTAGCACACATTTGCAATGCTTGCATTCAAAAGACTGAGGAATGAAGTACACCATGAGTTTAAGACCATCCATAGCTACATAACAACTTTAATCTAGCATGGGCAACTTGATAAGATCCTGATTCAAAAATTCAAACAAAATCAACAACAAAAAGGAAAACATCAAGAAATAGTGGAATAATACTGGCCATAAAACTGATAATCAAAGATTCAGGGATGTAAACAATGAGGAATTTCAAATAGCCATTGTTCAGATTAAAGAAGACAGATGAACACAAGACCCAAAAGATTATCTTTAGAAACCGATCCTTTTTAAAGTAATTAGCAAATTATATTTAATATGCTGTTCTCTATGTTAACATTCAGAAAATATTTTCTAGGGCTATAATTAATATTAATCATCTTTTTATTCTGTGTTGGGAAGTTCCAGATAGTAGATTATATAGTCAAAGAAAGCTTACTCTTTTAAATTATTTTTTATTTTTACATTTTTATTTCTGGTTTCATTAAAATGTTCATTTAAAATATAAATGTTACATGTAATATGTTACTTTCACTTCCTTGTTTTCCCTCCATTCCCTCTCATGTCCCCTCTTTTCAACACTTCCCAGATTCTTAATCACTCCCATCACTCTCTCTCAAACTGATAAACTTTTTTTATTATTCATATATATATATATATATATATATATATATATGAATTGTGTGTGTGTGTGTGTGTGTATGCAATCCTCTGAGTCCATTTAGTGTGGTTCTGTGTTGATGGTTTCAATCCTGAACACTTTATATTGGATAATAAATTAAGAGTCTTGACCATGGTAGAGATTAATTCTCACTCTCTCAGCAGTCATTCCTTGCCGATAGTTCTTGGCCTGTTATTGGAACCCTGTGATTTGTCAATTGATATTATCATTGTTCAGGTCCTGTTTAGGCAACCAGGTATCATGGGTTGAGGTATCATGGTATCATGGGTATAAATTCCCTATCATTTTTAGAAGACACACTCTCACAGTGGATTTGCTGATCTTCTAGATCTGTAAGATCTGTAAATCTTTCCATCCTCTCTTCCATGGTGTTCCCTGAGCCTTGGGTTTAGGAGTTACATTGTAGATATATCTGCTAAGGCTGGGCTCCACATTATCTCTTCATTGTACCCAGCTGCAACTTTTTTTAATGGTCTTCATGTGCTGGAAAGAGAAACTTCTAGGATGGTAGATGATAGTTACACTTATCTGTGGGCATAGGATAAGTTTTAGAGTGTAGTTAGGAATTGTGTTGATCCAATAGAAGTAGTAGGTTCTCACTAAAGATCTATGACTTCACTAGCCCTTACTAGTTGGCTAAGTTTCTAGTACCATTCATGATACCTCTCCTATCGAGTGAGCCTTAAGTCCAATTATAGAGGTATTGGTTACTGCCAAGACATGAATGCCACTATTGTACCTTTAGGAGTTTCTTGCCATGGTGGTCTTTGTTAGATATCACAGCTGCATAGAACTATTGATTTCTTCCCTTCCTTGGCAGTTTACATAGTACTTACTGGTACTATGAAAGCTAGACCTCAGGAAGAAGATGTTCAGGTTAGATCCTGCTTGAACCTTTGGAGTCCTGTGTCTGAAGTTTGCGGTATCTTCAACAACAGAGGCTTCTGAGATGCTACAAGGGCAGGAGCATTATCCTATATTACTTGTAGAATCACTTAGACTACAAGTCAAACAGAGAGGTTTCTTCTGCTTGGTACTGTTAAATACTCTATGACTCTTATGGGAAACATTGTAAGCCGAAGTGGCATAACTTCATAAATACAGATACATAGATACATAGAAATTGTGTATAATTTGGGGTAAATATAAGATCATATAATTCCTTGTGGCTTTAATAAATATCCTTATTGTTATTTGTCCCTCCTCCCTCCTTGTCCTTCTGTATTGACCTCCCTCTGTGCTCCCGAAATTTAAGTCTGTGTTCAAAGGATTAGGTTTCTAGCCCCTGAAAAGCTTTCAATGGGAAATTGTGGTAAAGCTGGCTAATGAAAACCTTTGAAATTATATAATATCTGTGTAATAATTTTCTTGTGACTAAAACAAAAGCATTTTAGATTTGGGCTAATGTGACCTCAAATTTAGAAGAAGACTGCTGGTGAACTGATAAGATTTAGAGATCAATAGGACACAAGAATCATCTAAATTTGCAGGCACTGCAGCCATGGCAACAACCTTGGCAAAGTCTCCACACAGATAGTAACAAGCCACTTTAAAATGACTGGGAACCGAGCCAAAAGAAGGAACTCAGAAACAAGGACTTCGTAAATCTTAAGGATAGACGTCTCCCTGTACATGAAAAACAAAGGACAACTTCTAAAGCATTTTCTTTGATTTATTTTCTGATCTCTTTAAATGTAAGAAACCTACAGTCTGAGGATCTGACCCAGTCTTTCAAAGAAAAGGACAAACAGTTCCATAGTGCTTAGCATGCAGGCCCACTGAATTATCAGACCCACCTGGAAAGATTCTAAATCCTACAACCTGTTTAGAACAAAAGACCATATTCAAGAGTCTCAAGATCAATTAGACACAAGCTAAAGAGCAGCAAGTCTGGGGAATCTGAATATCAAAAGAAAATTCAGCAGGCAGTTGAAGGATCTGGAGAGAAGCTACTGAAGTTGCTACGGTGTGATAATTTGAAAGATGCAGGAATCCCAAGACGGCTTCCCTGGAGTGGAATCTCTTTTTCATGAGTGGGTAATTGCGAGGCACTCATTGCAATTCTATAAGGTCGGAGCAGGAGCAAAGCAATCGCTGTGCTGAAAGAGGACCTCGGGAATAATTCAGCAGCGGCACGACGGCAAATATGAGATGATGCCAACGTGCCATAGAAGTACACCAAATTACATAATAGGGGTGTTGGAGAAACTGAGAATAACCCCAAACACCATTTATCCTTCTATCAAACTGGTTTGACGAGTCTAAAATAGAGGACATTACATCAGCCTTTTACTAATCCGTGGTCACTGACATAGCAAATGCAGATCTCTTGATTTTGGTCACCAGTGTATTTTGCCTTCATGTAGTCAGAATTCTATCTTTATTGTCTTACTCTGGGAACAAATTCTCAAGCGCCATGGTATAATCTAGGTACATGGAATTTAGACAGAAATCCTGGACCTCATGCAGGTGGACACAGTTTTCATTTCAAAGAAACCATATTGATTAGTAGTTAGAAAAAGTTGTATCCAGGGCCCTGTCTTACCTCATTAATTTGATGAGTACCAACAACACAGCAATTTAGCAGAAAAAAAAAATACCCACTGGCCATTAGGACAGGATAGTGGTGATGGAGCATGCCTTCAATCCTACCACTTAGAAAGCAGAAACAGCAGATCTCTGTGCGTTTGAGGACTGCGGTCCTCAGAGCAAGGAGTTGCAGGACAGTTAGCACTGCAGAGGACAGCTAGCAACTGTGTCTTGGGGAAGAAAACAAAAATCTTCTAGGAACGGTGTTATGGGAAGCAAATAAACGATGAACCCAATAAGAAAAAGAATTTGTTGTTGAAGGCCACATGACTAAACAGAAAGCAAAGAAATTGCGACATATGAGTATTGCCACCTTTGTGTCTCGTAGCAAGTTCAACATTAGATAGTAGAACATGATAAGCATGATGTTTTACAGGTTAAACAGCCCACAGAACCAAAGCAGGACTCCTTAGTGTTTCGCCATGATAGAGATCTATTATCATGTCCCTACACAAATAACAAGACTCGAATACGAAAGTCAGTCTCCAGCTACTCATTTTGCTGCAGTTAAAATAACAACTCATAGAGTAGCCTTCAAATACTATTGCTACCCATGTGAATCTGTTTGTGGTAACTGGTCACTTTCAGGAATGAATAGGTAAATGAGATCTCTGCCATTAAATATGGATATTATAATCATTAGAGCAGAATTGTCTCCAAAGAAATGATAAGCCTTCGCAGAATGGTGGTGGAGTCCTAAAGCCAGGCCTAGAAACAAGCACTTTCATTAACGCTAAAAACACACTGCTGCTTCTGAGAAACACTATACTTGACTCCTACCCTTGGGGACTAATACCTCTAGGACCACGACTTACAAATAATACAACGTGTGATGGCCACCAAAATTTCAATTTCAGAGCTAAAAGTGATCGGCGGTACAATTGTATTATTCATTAGCTTCAAAGTGATTTCTCCCTTCACAGTGCTACTGCCCCTAACTCATGACTTCTGGAAAATGGTTGAAAGTAACAGTCTAGTCAATTGATATGGGAAAACTTCAAGAATACTTTGTGATATTCAGCATCAAGGAGCTACCTGAGGCAACAGAGAGTATGTCCTGACACTGTGTTGAAGCACCATAGAGAAGGCAATGGAGCAGAATTGTTCACTAAATTTAGAATAACACGGTTTTTTGAGGAAATGATTTTGGTTGGTTAAACTTACCATTATAAACATAGACGTTCTTATAAATCTGATGGGCCTGAGCTCTGAGAGCATGTACAGAAAGGGAATCAAAAAGAACCAGGAAGCCAGGCGGTGGTGGGATACAACTTTAATCCCAGCACTTGGGAGGCAGAGGCCAGTGGATCTCTGTGAGTTCAAGGCCAGCCTGGTCTACAACAGCGAGTTCCAGGATAGGCTCCAAAGCTATAGAGAAGCCCTGTCTTGAAGAGAAAAAAAAAATCAGGAAATTTAAGAACATGCTTAGACCTTTAAGCACATGCAACATACTTTAAGTACTCAGGGATAGGGCGCTCACCCTTAGTCTCAAGACAAACCAGTGAAAGCAACACACACACACACACACACACACACAGAGAGAGAGAGAGAGAGAGAGAGAGAGAGAGAGAGAGAGAAGGACCTCCTACACCACAGAAGCTACATTAAAGTGGCATTTTGCCAAAAGTAGTTATATAACAGATTACATCATTGTTTACTTTTGGGTTCCCCAGGCATCTGGTATTGGTCAATTTGTGCTGACTCATACCCCTGCACCCCCGCCTCCCCAAAGGTCCAGCACTAGTCATCATAGCCAGTACTGGATATTTATATCAGTGCCATGTTAGGAAAGCATGAACTGGTCCTACAGCCCTCTGCTCCCTGCAACAGTAACTACTGGGGAGTGATGGTTCTGGAGGAAATAAAGAAAGATAGGGATGTTTGGCTACCAGAGATACACAAAATAAATACTCAAATTCTCTTTGGAAGAAAATGTGTAAACCAATCAGAAGCTGCTTCTGTTTGAACTTCTCCAGGGAGACGTGAACAAGTATCTTTTCACCCCAGGCAGAGCATCAACAAAAGACCCAAATCTGATTTCACTCAAGTCTAGCTTGGGGAATCGATGAGTTGATTGGGTATCTATATGAGGAGCTCCTTACTGGAACTTTGATGGCTCCCAAATAGCTATACTATCATAAAGGCTTGCCCTAGCATGAATGAGGACTTCCCCCAGCAGCACAAACAGAGATCCCCTTTAAGTTAACCTGCCACACTTTGTACACTCTATCACCTTCCAAGCCCTCTAAGACCTTCTAGCACACAGCTGGGAGAGCAGTATAAGTGAGGGTCTAATGTGGCTTCTCGCAACTCTTCCCCTAGGAGAAAACATCAATAAGCCTAACCATGAGGGTCAGGTGCAAGCAGTCACGGCTGTTCTCATGAAGATGTTAAGGACAGCTACGCTCAGAAAACGTGAGCTCTGCGAGAGCCACAGACCATAAAGGATGTTTGTAGGCAGAGGAACACAGTATGCTATCTTAACAAAAAAAGGAGTAAGGGAATTTCACAACAAGAAAAGGACTTTGGAGTCTCTTCTTTAAGCTACTTTAAAGAGCCTTTAAAGAGCTACTTTAAAGAGCCTTTAAAGCTACTTTTAAGAGCCTTCTTTGGCTCTTTGGCTTCTTTGGAATTTTGGTCATTCTCATAGTTCTCTAGCATTTCTGTTCTGCAAATTGGTCCTACTCAGTGAGGCTGTAGCACAAGGTTGTAGTACAATGTCAATATACTTTGAGGACCTGAATGTAAGGTTACTCAGTCTGGTTAGAATCGAAGCTAATTTTTAGCATATGTAGGAACATTTTTAGCAGCTGTCACTGTCTGGTGTATTTCAGACTTGCCTGTCAGAGACTCTGGTGAAAAATAGCTATGATCTTAAAGCATCCTACATAGCATAGCCCTATAGGCAATGGCTGTGAGTGGGGGATGCTCTCCCAAGAAAGAGGTCAAGCCATGCCATTTCAACAACTAGAAAAGCCAAATAGAGATGATTGGAACACATTCTAGCATAGTCATAAATAATCAGGGTTGTTATGTGTCAAAAGAAAAACCCAGTAGGACATTTTCAGCAACATAATAATACAAATTAAATGTTTCTACTTACAACTAATAGAACATTCAATAAGGGCATTACTACAAGTATAAGGCAATGCATAAGTTCTACATAACTGAAACATTGCATTGTAGCCTGATAAAGCTTTGAGGTAACAGTATGAAAGACACAAATTAAAATGGTCCAATTGGAGGTTCTTTAGAACGGTCTGATTTGGGGAAGTCATACAAAAATAACTTGATGCTATTGGTTATTTTTAATTTTCACATTAAAAAATTTAGGTAAAAGCATTAAAAATCTGTAGCATCAGAATTGTCCTTAAACTAACAGAATTGCATTAGTATTCCTGGCAGAAGCTGATTGCTTTTCTTTGTAGAACTGGGTGTGGCTTTGGGCTAGTTATCCGCTGGATGTACTCTTTGGCACCTAGAGGCTACCTGTGGCTTTATTGCTACTCTGGTTTTCCCCACTGTGGTGCTTACTGCATCCATTCAGCAAGGAGAATCCCTACTGCTAGAGAATGTACTACCAAAACAGATTTTTTTAATGTGGCATAATAGGTATAGGACCCCTCATTTTCTATGGTCCATTCTTAAGAAGCAGTCACACCTGCTCCACAGGGAGAGAGGGGTATTACATCAAAGCATGAGCATTGGGCAGGGATTCAGGGGAAATTAAACATAAGTTTCTTTTTCTCCCAGGTGTCTCCATTGTTATCAATACTTTAGCAGCATCTAAAAGTCCAAATGTTATTATATGCATCCGTTATGTATGGAAGAGATTCCTAAGGCCTACATGGTTAACTCCTACAGCACAGTTGCTCTTAATCTGTGTACTTATGAAACTAAAAAGACAGGTTTATACCCCCAAAACATATCCAGTATTCAGTGACAGGATAGGAACAATGTAAAAGCTATTGGCAGTTTGATTTAAAAAGAAGGAGATGGGTCAGACACGGTGGCACCTCTCCATAGTGCAGTCAGTGAGAAGGCAAAAGCACATGCATTGCATGCATTGCACCAAGCCGGTGGAGACTTGCCTGGTCTAGGCCAGAAGACCTACATATCAAGACTCTTTCTCTCCGAAACAAAGGAGGTTCTCAAATCTTGCCAGATAATTGTTAAGAGTTCTTGTTTGTATTCTAAGACCCAAGACTAAGTCTCCACAACAATCTCTATCACCCTTCTTTTACTTAGCTTTAGCTTCAACCGTGCTTTAGGTGTTCCTTCATGTTATCACTGAGAACCAGAAACTGGAAACTTACTTGGTTCTTAATTCCTGCCATGCCAGGAGATAACCTGTCTTATTTTGATATCTCAGGAAGACCCTCGAAAGGGCTTTATTTGACACAGTTAGTTGATCCTTACATTAGATTCTGTGACTAAGATGGTATGCATGATTAGTCGACCTTAGACAAGTAACTAGTTCGAGAATTAAGCTTGGGATCACCCTCACTGGAACTAAATGAACTTTAAAAGCTTACCCTATACCCACTAATGCGTTTAATTGTATAATGAAGAAATGCTGTGGCACTGTGTTGTGAAGGAGAGATTTTCATATCTAGAGTCAAGCAACCAAAATACAATGTACATGCAAATAGTACTCTAGTTTCTGCTGAATCCCCTCCATTCCAACTTCTTTGTTCATAATAATTAGTACTCTCATTCATCTCACGATCTGCAAAGCAATTCCACCAATGTCCTACACAGCATCCCTAATCAGAGAAGTAGTCAATGCAGAGAAGCAATCTGATGAGAGTAAAGCTCCTACTCAAGCAGACAGCAGCTGTAGTTATTTATGATACCAAAACAGGAGAGCTGCAGTATGGGTAAGACTATCACATCTTTCCTCACAACAATATGAAATGTGGGGAGAGCCAGTAAAGGCAGGAATGCTCAGGATCCCAGCCAGAGCTCAGATCATTCCCTCAGATCTGCCGGTAGAGGTTCCATTCCCATCAGAAGCTCATCAGCTGGTTAGTACTCACATTTATTAATAAGACGACCTGTGAGTTCAAGGCCAGCCTAGTATACATAGAAAATACTAGATCAGGTAGAGTTACTCTGACACTATCTCTAAAGAACCAAAAGATTTAAAAAAGAAAAAGTAAGAAAGAAAAGAAAGAATGAAAGAAAAACTAGTGCTCCCCTTACAAAAATCTGTGTGAACAGGTTGGAAAGCAAATGTTCACATATTTTATATAAATATGAGTATCTTTGAGGTTAAAACACTCCTGGAAAATTCTGCTTGGTAGTTGCCTGGCCATCAATATCTTTGAAGTCATCAATGGGACATGTAGAAGCTTAGGTTTCTTGAAGGGAAAAGTATTTATTGTTTCCCTTATCCACACCTTTAGGGCTGGTTAACTCCTTCTTTATGTTTGGAGGCCCCCAGAAATTTCACCTCCTTAGAGATGTTTTCTCTGGACCATCTATTCTCCATGAATCTGTTCTCTCCTCTTTTATTTCTGTTTATGGAACTTGTTTACCTGTTGAAGTGCATTGCAGTTCACACAGGGTATTTGTTAATTTTCTTGTTTTATAAAACTTTCTCTAACCACACATTAAGATCCAGGATGCAGGGATGATTTCCTCTTGATTGACACATTCCTTAGTTCCCAACATAATGTCTAGTATGTAATAACCATCCGTGAATATTGGATGTACCAATGGGAAGAACACCTAACTCAATAGTTAAGACCTTGCCATTGTTCATAGAGGTTGTTCAAGGACTAATTCTTTCTATGATCACATGGGGTAAGAGAAACATTTTTTTCCTATATAAAATCTAGAAAACAAGTAACCATAAATTGACTATATTATTTGATAACTTCAACATTGTAAGTTCAAAATACTAAAGATTTTTCCTAGGGCACTTAAAATTTTCTCATTTTAAAGTTGTCTTCTATAATAAATATAACAGCTCTCACTTGAAAAACCAGTGTTACCAAAAGCATAAAATGAAAATGTTTAACTTTCTTTCAAACCTGTGCTAAATTCAACACAAGTCAATAAAACATTTTTCAAGGTCAAAAGGTCTATGTTACATTTAGAAGTCAAGACATTGCATAGAAATATAACCTACATTGTACTTAATTTTAAAAACCAAATGAATGCTTTATTCTGTGGTTAATGTGTTATAAAAAGGAAGTCTTCTTTACATCCCAAGACCAAAGTAATGTAAAGGCACAATAAAGAACATTTTGTTGTTGTTTTTGTTTGTTTTATTTTGTATAGTCTTCATATACCAGTAAAAATAAACTCTTTAATAAATAAATATATATAATAAATATTCATAAATTGAAAAATGTATAAATAGGTCCATTCTTCTAAAAGAAATGTTCCATCTTGGTGTGGCATGTTCTGTAGCTCAAAGTCATCTAGAATTTTGATTTTTTTGTTTTATGTATACTGTTATAACCTGAAGATTTCTACAAGGTCCTCAGAATTTATGAGGCAGTAATTATGTCATCTTAATTCACTTCTTCAACATGAAGTATCTATCCTTAAGGTAACTGTCCAAGTAAACATTATTCAGAGAGGTGAGGCGTCAGCAGCAGGTTCACATTATCCACAGATTAATTGATTTCAGCTTCAATCAATTGACATGACTGGGCCAAGGAGACTGAGGAAATACAATCCATTTATGAAAAATGATCTCGCTTTGCTTCAAGTTAATTTCTTATTCTTGATACTCTTCACCAATATAGTCTCTCGGTGAAAAACAAAATTAATATTCTGACTGTCTTCTTCAGTGTTACTGAACAGGAACTGCAACTTAAAAGTAATGGCTCTAGGTTCATCAAGTGTACATCAGCAGGTCTTTGTATAATTCTGGAACTCTTTCTGGGTCCACTGGTCTCGGTAAGAAATGAGTAAATTTTTGATGTCTTTTGGACCTGGCACCATCTCTTGGAGTTCCATCTTTGTTAAGTGCTACAAAATACCGGCGGCCAGTGTCTCCATGTTTATAGATGTTGGATGAATAGGTATTATACCAGTTCTCTTCAAATTGCTCCCTGAAGATGCATTCAGAAGTCAATTTCTCCTTTAAAAAAAAGAGAAAAGAAATACAGCATTTTAGAAATGTCTTCGAAATAAGTTCCCTATAAAAGTCTCAACTCTATATTACGTCTTTGCTTATAGCAAGTTCCTTATCAAATTAAATTATAATGTTTTATTTTGATTTTGTTCAGACATTGGGCACAATTTTTTCTTCTATATTACTTTATCCAGTAGATTAGTTCAAGGAACTTTAAACCAAATATCCCAACTCTCGATTTCATTTTCAAACATGCAATAAAGACTTTTAGCTTTCCTGTGTTCTGTATTATCAGCTCTTTGCCACCATCACCAAGTGGGTCCATAGCACATCTTGTCCCATCATGAGATAGATGCCAAAGTCACGAACATTAAACCTTTGCTATCAAGTTGGGAGAATCAAGATCTTGCTACAAATTAACTTCCTAACTCACGTTAATCACTTCACATCAGATATCACCTTATAAATGTATTATTCGATAATAATTTCCCCATGATTAGCTTCTGAGTATGTTACTATTAATACCAAGGAAGATGAAGTAGAAGTCCAATGGTTTTTTATATTTTCAAAATATTCTCGCTCTCTCTCTATATATATATATATACATATATATATATAGAGAGAGAGAGAGAGAGAGAGAGAGACCACAATTGTTTATTTATTCTAATACATACCATGAACATTGTGTGCATGTACTTTCTCAAAATTCTATTTATTTTTTTGTAATTCTATCTTCAGATCACCACACATTGCATACTTTTTGTGTTTTCCCAGAGCTGATACCCAGTGTTCTATTTCTGGTAGGAAGGATCAAAATATAGAGGAATTGAAAAGACTCGGGACAGGGAGGCCAGGTGAGATCATGGCAATAATGGTTGAAAATTTAAAAAAGTAATACTGAATGAGTATACTATGACATCAACACACTTAAATTTAGAGTATTGATTTCTAATTTTTACATATATATGTAGAAATAAATAATTTGTCGGTCACATATAATAATGTCACTAGATATTCTTATATAGAAATTTTAATTAAAATCATTATTTCAAGAATTATAATAATAATTGAAAAATGATAATACATACTGATCCATAGAGTTCTCCTTTGTCATTCATTCCAAGGTAAAGACCGCTGTCCACACCTCTGATACTGACCAGTCCCACTGCCACACTGATAAATTCCAGGATACCTGAAGTTATAAACAAAATAAAGATTTGGATTGATTAATGAACATATAACTATAGGAAGGTCAGTAATAAAGATCAACGCTTTTAGGCATTTAACAAGCAGGTGGAAGCTACTGTCATCATGGATGAATAGGTGACAGGGTTATTTCTGGTCTTGCATGGTTCTACCACTTAGTTATAAACATTTTCCATAAATTATTTTGATTATTTTGATTTCATGTACAATAACCATACCAATCCCATATACTTAGTATGGGTATAACATTATCTTAAAGCTTCTAAAAGGGCTTCTTCTGGGTGGGAAAGCTCAGCAACTAAGAGCACTTGCGGTTTGTGTTGATTTTTTCCTATCAACTTGACACAAGCTACAGTCATCTCAGAAGAAGGAACCTCCATTGAGAAAATGCTAATCAGGTTGGTCGGCAGGCAAAGCCATAATGATTTTCATGATTGATGATTGATACGGAAGGACCCCGCCCATTGTGGGCAGTACCATCTCTGGGCAGCTGGTCCTAGGTGCTGTAAGAACACAAACTTAGCAAGCCATAATAAGCAAGGCAGTTAGTAGCATCCCTTCCTTCCTCCAGGTTCCTGACCTGACTTCCTTAAGTGAGGTCCTGGGAATCACAAGTGAAATACACTTTTCCTTCCCCAGGTTCCTTTTGGTTCATGGGAAAATCTAAGTAAGATATTGTACTAGCAGAGGACCCAGGTTTGGTTCCCAGCACCCAATTGGCGGAGAACAACCAGCTACAACTCTATTTCCACAGGATCTGATACCCTTTCTGGCTTCTATGGGCCCTGCAGTACATATGTGGTACAAGGGCACATATGCAGACAAAACGCCCATACACGTAGAATAAACATTTTAAAATAAAGAGATAATAATTTTGCCTCAGCCTTAAAAATTCTCTGATAATTAAGAGAGAAGATATTTTTATTCCCATGCTAAAGAGAAACTGAGGTTTGGAAATATTGACTGATATGCCTTTGTAACTGATAAAGATGGTGCTTTATGCTATATTTTCTGAGCCCTAACCTAATGGTTCTACCACATTACACATGGAAATACAATAGTTTCTAGACTCTGTACATTACAAAATGTGCCCTATCCTATTCTGTGATGTATAATAATAAAATGTGCAGTTCAGAGAAATAATTTAGGCTTTATAATTCATTATATATAATAGCCAAATACCAAAAGTTTAGTATATAAATAGATTTTTCTATGTATAGTTTGTGAAGATGTTTTGATGTATTAAGAGATAAACTATCTTTGAAAGTCCTCATCTTAGCACACTAACAAACTACAGTTTAAAAAGATGCATGGTCTCTCTATGTGATGCCCTATTATGCTGTACACACTAACTTTTGGACCAATGATCTCTCTTTCTGGATCTTTCCTTAGACTGCTGACAAAGGGTCGCCATACACATTCTGTTTGGATCTGCCTTCATCAGTGGCTTTTTGCCCTCACCACATCCTAAGATTTACGAATAGCATAAATGTGTACCATGTAGCCTGACTCTTGCTCTTAATTCATTTCTGGATTTATTGTACAGGTTCCTCTTTGGGCATGTGATACTCCCAAAGCCAAGACAAAGTATAGAATCTGACTGTTTGCTGATATGAAAAGCTCTGTTCTACCCAGAGATTAATTTGTTATTTGCCAAAGCAAACAAACAAAACATAGATTTTTTTTAGTAAGACAGGTGAGCTCTTTCAAACTATTAGGACTTTCAGACTAGTAGAACTCTAGAGCTATCAGGGATCTTAATACACTACTAAACAGCCTGCAAAAAGGCTTGAAAGAGCCAGTCTCCCTAACTGAGAGGCTGGAGCAGGGAAGGGAAGGTCTAGACTCCACAGGACACAGCACAATAGCAACTGTGTACTGGGGGTACAGGAGAAAATCACACTCACTACTGAGCTTCTCAGTGAAGGATCCGTGTTAGGAACAAAAATACAAACCTGAAACATAATTGGCATAAATACATATAAATGGAATCTCACCCAGGATATAATTATGAATGTGTAATTACTTTAAATTATGTTGAATATTCACTCAAATTAAAAAGTATGTGTGGCTGTTGTGCACACAATGTTTCTACCCCAGGACACACTCCACCTACACACTAAATCTTATCTGAAGATAATGCTGTCCAAAATATGTAATTACACAAGTAAAAATGATTACACATGTCTTTAGAATAATTATATCCAATAGTTTTAACTTTATTAAACAACATGTAAAACCTTATGCATAATCAGGCATAAATGATTTTGCAATGGCTCATGGAACTGATGGGGAAAAGATTACGTGTGTTTTTGTGGCCCTCCAAAGATTTTAGCCACACTTTTAAATTCTGATCCTTTTTCTCACCAAAGAAATAGTATACCACATAGCAATTTGTAATCGTTTGATTCTTAAATGAGATTTGACAAGTCTTTCTTACTTATAATATGAGGTGGCAACTAAGCTAATTCTTTTCCAAAGAATAGACATGAAGCACTTTCCTTAAGAAGTAATCACAGATTTTAGGTAGATTTTCTAATGCCCAGTGTCCCATAAAAAGACTTGGAGGTCCTTTGTCTTTCTGGTATCGTTTTCAAAGCCAGCCTTTTCTCAAATCATAATAAACAGGTGAGTCAACCCACAATGCAACCACATCAGACAAATCTATAGAGAATAAAGGAGAATAAAGAGAAAGGCTTTAAATGAATATGTTTGATCTCAGGCTACACTTTTTTCTAAAGGAATGATTCTATGTTTACGTGTTAGGTAAAGTCTTCCTTCTATACTGCTGTGCAGAGAAACTCTGCAAGAGAGATTCAGGTAGCTTGGGTGGGATATTATTTTAGCCTCACTGAGAACTCTCTGTTCATGTTCAATTAATATGGCTTTAATTTTAACAATTTGAGTTTTTATTTTTGTGTTCAAATTGTTATAAAATTATTGTAGTGCTATTTAATATTTCAAATGGCCGTCCTTGAGGAGTTTTTTTTCAAAATTCTCATTTTAATGTCACAGAAGTGATGTTTTTTATGTCTTTCATTAAATACTTAGTTGTTAAGGCACTAGCAAAAGAGGATGAAGAAGCACATTGTGTTGCGTACATTAAACATGACCTTGTCCCTTATCCTCTGGAAGTCAGTTATGATATCTAGGTCACTAAGAGCAGAATCATAAAGAGGCTGTTCCTTTAGGCTCAAATACTAATATGGGTTGTCTTCCTTTTATATAACAGTGATTATTTTGTTTCTCTATATGATCTCCCACCAAAGCATGACTTAAGCCAACACAGAATCAAAGTCATATTTTCCTAAACAATCATACAGTATATAAGCTTTACAGTATACTTGCAAGAATATGCCACACCCATTCCTAAAGGATCAGGTTTCAATACAGCTGAAGGTACCAAGTCTGCAAGTATTCATTAATCTCTTCCAATAGAATCTGTCTTCTAAAGAGACAGAGCACAGCAGGGGAAGAGGTAACAACTGCATTACAAGCAGCTTGTGGGAAGAATTTCCTTACTCCGTTGGTTTGAGGGAGGGAAGTCAGATATTGCTTACATTTATCTCCCAGTGGCTTGGCCTGAAAGAGTTGCCACATTTGGGGAGACTTTCATGTTAAAAGTGGAGTGTAGTTGCTCTTAAAGAGAACTGGGTCACCTGGTGTCAGCAGGTTCTTTAGATTCACAATGTCAGGCTTCTCCATTTAAAAAAAAAAAAAAAAAAAAAAAAACCACTTTCCAAAAGTGACCTCAGGTTGGCCACTAGGTCATGACACCCTTGACTCATAGTCGGTGGGAATGGGAAGATCAGCGGAAGCTGCAAGCACGTGGGTTTTTTAAAGTCAGTTTTCTAAGCCCTTAAGTGCTGCCAAGTGACCACCACATGCTTACTCACCCATCTAAGGTTACGCGCGCTCCTGAAACGGAGATTTACACTTTGCCAAAGTTTTAATGAGCACTACAAGTGCAAGAAGAAGTGGGAGTGTAAGACTGAGATTGGGGATGAGACAGGAAAGAGCGCAATACCGACAGGAGATTCTCGAGAAATTCCGTGAGGAAAAGAACAGTGTTGACAAATCAATGGCATCATGTATTTTTTTTTTTTAAGCTATAACGACACCCTCCAGTGACATCACAGATTCGATATGGAAAGTCCCTTGAACATGTTAGCAGGGTAACTGATGAAAAGGAACAAATGTAGCCACAGGGGAGGGAAGGATCCCGGGGATATTAGAATCAGAAGGTACCTTTAGCAAACCACCGGATTTAGCCTCTCTCCTGTGTTGTGCAGGCAAGAAAGCAGAACTTACACTGCGGGAGGGCGCTTGCTAGTAACCTGGCTGGCCCAGGAGTAATTAACAGTAGAAGCTGTACTGATCTAATCTAGAATCGGCTTCATCCTATTAACCCCCTCTGCTCCGGGACACTGCTGTATAGGACGTTCCCGTATAGAAACGATTCTCTGTGTTCCCAGCCATATCTTCTTTCGCTTTCCCATTTCCTCTTACCTAAGGTCAATACCAAGATCTCTGCTTTCGAGTTTCGCAATTTCTAAAGGGAACCTTGGCCAGGTGGGCATGCTCGGTCCTTCTCCCTCCTCCCTCTCTCCATCTCTTTCCACCCTCCCCCAACCGCTAGGCAAGAGCTCAGCAAACTGCAGTCAGGTAGTCCTCTAAGTAGAACTGTGAAGATTCATATCCTGTTTAAGAACCATCCCTTCAGAGACACCGGAGGACTAGCCGCATAACAACCGGGATGCTTCCCGTTAATAATTTAGAAAAAGTGGACACAGATTTTTAAGTGTGTAAGGAAGGGAAGAGGACGCGATATAGGAACCTCTTAAAATAATAAAACCGCCTGAGGGGCAAGGCTGGGTGAGGGGGAGAGAAGCGGTGTAAAACACGGTTCCTAGTCCAAGACTTGGGGCCCCAGGCAGCAGAGAAAACAGACCGACATCTTACCCCGGGGTGAGGTACTCACCCACGCTTTCTCCACCCACACTCTGCACGAGGAGCTACGCTCTTCCAGGTCAGGGCAATTTCTCACAAGCCCAGAGCACCCAATGGGTCCAGGGTCTCTGGCAGCTCGCAGCCCAGGCTCATTCCGTCAGCTTGGAGTGAAGGAGGTGAGAAGAGGAGGGGAGTTGGGGGCGCAAGGACAGGATGTTTGTACCTACCGAAGAGGCTGTGATCCTGCCGGGTGCCCTGCACGCTGCCGTCGGGCAGGATCTGCAGGTGGAAGCCGGTGCGGCAGTAAAGCTGCCGCCGGCGCAGGATGCCGTGCAGGTGCGCCAGCTCCACGGAACCCGGCCCGCCGCCTCGGGCGCCCCTCTCCAGCGAGCCCCGTCTCTCGCCTAGCAGCGGTGGCCGCTCCCCTGCAGGAGGCAGTAGGAAGTGTGACCCCACCTGCTGGCCCAAGCCCTCCAGGCCGCCCAAGAAGGCTCCGACTTCTGTTAAGGGAGCCATGGAGGGGCTGTACAGGAAGGCTGAAATTCCGAAAAACAAGAGAACCCCAATATAAAGTGTAGCGTGGGTGGCGAGGCTAATGCAGAAAAAAATTATAGCAAAATAGGCACAAAAAGTTAAGGCCGGGTTACTTCTGTGAGGTCTCTGCAGGGACAGTGCACTGCACCGTCTTGGAAGCGATCTTCTCTCCTTGGGTAGGTGAGAGCTGGCTGCTGGCTTTGCAGAAACATCTAGAGCTGAGACTGCTGATTTGGGGCTGGGGCTGGGGGCTGGGGCTCCAGCTCAGCAAACTGATCAGATCACAGTCCTGTGTACATACACTCCCGGTATATATGCGGGTCCTCTTGACATATGCTAATCAAGTCCTTTCATGCGCGCCTGGGAGGTTGGTTTTGTTTGAAATCTTAAACCAGCCTCCTCTCAACACGTTTTTCTCTTCGGAAGTGACTGAAGGAAGCACTTGGAAAACTCATTCCTGCGCTTGGCCATAGTCAGTCAGCCAGCAAAATCGGGGAGGCTCAGCCGACACCCCTGGTATTCTGGGTTGTCTGTGGGACAACCACGGTGTTGTCTGGCCGCTCCTGTACCACCTTTGAAGTGAGCTCATTTGCAGAGATAGAGACCTGGGAGAAGGAGCCCAGCTTGCAGAATACAGGAGGGGGAGGGAGTACAGAAACGGAGATGGGTGGGAGGAGGAAAAAGAGAGTACAAGAGAATTGGACTCCTTGGAAGCTGCTGGGAGCCTGCAGTGGACAGGTGCAAAGAAAGGCAAGGAGGGAGAAGGGGAAAGGGCGTTACCCGAGGCTTAGGCCTGCCCAGACACACATGAAAGGAAAATCAAAGCTTTGACAGTTTAACGCACTAATTTTAAAACACTAATAAAATGTACAAGCATTACTCTTTTCTTTTATCATTTAGATGGGGGATTTTCTTTACATAATCAAGCTTAAGTTGGGAACACCCTGCCCCCCTTCTCAAGTTCTCTTTAATGTTTATCTTAACTCAGCAAATGCTATAACCAGGATTGACTTATACCTACGTGGAACTCATAAATTGTGTGTGGAGGTCCTGGGCTTCTCATTAGAATAATAAAATAACACAGTATAATTATGAATCGAGAGGTTACAAGGACATCCAAATAGGCTGGTTCACATTCCTATAATTTGCTGTGAATACAAATAGTGTCGGGAATGATAGAAGCCCCTGGGCCCTTATCCAATCTGAGAGCACTTCCTTTTTCTTAGCTATAATTTCCTAGAAACTAAGCTTATATTGATTCTTGATGAGTGTCTGAGATTTCAAAAATGACTGGTAAAATATAAGAGTATCTAAACATATTTGCAAAAGAAAAATTGACCTGAAGGAGTTAGACATACATCTACTTAAATGTTGAAACTCTATACGACTAGCTAGCCTCAAGAGCTAGCTAGTGCGATGCGTAAGTGGCAGAAAAGCTGAGATCACTGGTCAGATTTATTCTTTCCCTACACAGAGAGTTTACAGAATAGCTAATATTAGAATTCCAGTCTTGTTTTGTGCTCTGTTCAGCAAAGGCCTAACCTTGGAAGCTCAGATGGATTTGACTTTTTGTTTTGTTTTGTTTTCTCTAAATGTTACCTCCTTCCCCTCCTTCTCTACTTCTTCCTCCTCCTTCTCCTCCTCACCCTCCTCATTTCCCTCCTCCTCCCCTCCTCCTCCCGCTCCTTCAGATAATTGATTGGCAGGTGCTTTAAAGGAGGTAAAGTTACACTTTTTTGTCACCAAGGTCTAACTACTGACCCTTGTGGGACAAGACTATAAAAGAGTCCTTAAAGCAAGTGATTTACCTTTGATAGACACAAAATAAAACAAAAGCCCAGGCTATAAACAGCAAGCAGATTAATTACTTTAGAAACATACATTGATAAGTCTTGCTTAAAGGTTGTACCAGGTAAATGTCTTATTATTTTACCTTTCCAATAACAACGACCTGTTTTGTGGTGGGACCCCCAAATCCACCATAATCAAGATTTCAAAGCACATCTGTGTAAACATTATCACATCAGTGTAAAGCATCAACCAATGAGCTTTTACTTTGAACCAAATCTTTTTAATTGCAGTGTTAAATCAAAGAAAGTTAGATCAAAGTTGTGTGAATCTCATAGCAGGATAGCTCAGGCAGCCAGAACATACATTGATCACTTTTAAAGAGGGGGTGCTTGAAGGTTTTAAACTGAGATTAAGTGCCTTTTAATGAGGTTTGTTTCAAGATCTAAGTTCTACGCAACATATAACACTGTTAATATTCGACGATGAATATATTGTTGCCACCTGCTCCTAGAAGTATTAGCTTAGTATGTATTTCCTCACACAAACACTCTCAGCGCATGGTGTGTAATTTATAACTATTAGAATTCTTAAATCTTAAATCTCTTGTATTGCTCACACACACACACACACACACACACACATCTCCCTTGTCTTTGTGTACCTTAGCATTTTTGTGTGATTCCTATAGCACCAATAACCCAAAAAGATAAGCATTGCCAGGTATTGAGGAGGAAAGTCATGTATTCTGTTGGGTTTTAGTTCAGAGTCTAACATCCTTTCTTTGTAGAATAAAGACAGCAGCACTCCAGAGTTCACTGTACTCAAGGTTGCTATGAGACATAAATGTGAAAATACACATTGGAAAGAGGTTTTAAAACTATAAGGCTTCCTCTGTGTATGAAGTCTTGCACAGCTTCAATTGTTGAGTAGGATTTTTGGTGTTTTTACTTTATAATTCAGCAAATGCAATTTGTCTGAAATGCAAAATAAATCTTAAAAAAAAACAACCCAAAGCAAAGCTTTAATGTGTAAGCTTTTGAATGGTGCTTACTGCTATTTTATAAAAGACCAGAATAGAAACAAAAAGATAAGGAGTTCTTTTGTTTGTTCTAGTCATGTGACAGGAAAAGATAACGTTAAAGATTTTTTTGCACATACTGTGATGATATCATGGGAAGTTAAATAATTTTGAAGAGTGTTTTACAAGGGTACATTATTCAACATTTAAGTATACACTGCAATCTAATCAACCTTACCTATGCTTCCTAGAGACCCCACTTACCCTGGTGTTATTCAAATATATGGCATGATTTTTACTTACACAAAATGTAGTCTCAGTTTTGCAGACCATGCAATCCTGCACACCTTTTCAGTTAGTATAGTCTCATAAACATTTGTTTTTACATATTCAATGACTCTATATGGACTTCACTTGAGAAAAAATTGACTCACTTAAAAGTCATGATTGACACCTTAAATAAAACAAAAATCTCTATGTGTAACATTATCCATTATGTATAATTATAAAGCATTAGTAGCAACATAAATTTCTGTTTTTAATAAACTGATAGAATAAATTATGATAAAAATAATGAAACATTATATAGATGGTTAAAAATGAGAATGATGCATAAAGTAATATCCATTATCCTTAGAATATGATACAAATTTAAAAAGATTTATATACAGAATGCTCGTTTTCTATAAGACAGAAAGTAAAACGGAAGTTTACACATGTATGCTTACTAAAAATAAATGAATTAGAAACTAATAAAGCTTCTTACTGGACAAAATAGACAGATGGAAAGGAAGAGAAGTAACACTTCTCTGAGAACTTTTTACAGAACTTTGACTATTTTATAAAGTAAAATAAAATAAGTAAAGATGTTTGGGGTGGAATAAAAACAAGAACAAAAGAACCTAGCTGTATACGTTGAAGCAGATAGAATGACAATGCACACAAAACAGACACTGCTTTCAGAACATGAGCAGCTCTGTAAGGCAGGCCTTTGGTTATATAATCCCATTCCAAGCACCTAAATAAATAAATATCGAACAACGGTGGGAATGCTTCTTTTTCCCAGCAGTACAAGCTAGAGAATGGGAGGACTGAAAAAAACGGATAGATACACCAAGGGTGGGGGAGGGGCTTACATAAGTAAGCACAGGAGACTAGAATTGATTCAGCAGTGTTGAATTACAAGTGGTTACTTACTCTTTCTCTCTCTCTCTGTCTCTCTCTGTCTCTCTCTCTCTCTCTCTCTATCTATCTATCTCTGCCTACCACCACCCTAAAGTGTGTGTGTGTGCGTGTGTGTGTATTCTATCCACTATAAAGGGCCTAAATGCAAACATATGCCCAGGTAATGAACATACCTAACATCTAGACCGTGGTTTCTTTAATTTATTCACATCCTGAAATGATTGGGAAGCTTGAAGAGATTATCCCTTTGGGTCTAGGACTGGGGCATCTTTTTGGTGCCAGCAAGCAAGAAAGAGAGAAAATTATAAGAATGTAAGAAAGGGACATTACGTTTAATCTATGACAATCTGAGCATCAAAATAAATAAGAATATTTGCAGGCAATTGTTTAAGGAAACAGTCAATGATAAAAGGAAATTTTATAAAATAAAAAGGAAAGAATACCAACTAAAAAGCAAAAACAAATTATGGAATTAGAGAAAGATCATTTTTATTTGGGTTTTTTAAAATTAATTTATATATTTATTAAAAATTTCCACTTCCTCCCCGCCTCCCTTTTCCCTCCCCCTCCCCATCTCCCCACTTCTCCCTCCCTCTCTAGTCCTAAGAGCAGTCAGGGTTCCCTGGCCTGTGGGAAGTCCAAGGTCCTCCCCACTCCATCCAGGTCTATAAAGGTGAGCATCCAAACAAACCAGGCTCCCACAAAGTCAGTCCATGCAGTAGAATCTAAACCCAGTGCCATTGTCCTTGGCTTCTCAGTCAGCCTTCATTGCCAGCCACATTCAGAGTCCAGTTTGATCACATGCTCCATCACTCCCAGTCCAGCTGGCTTTGGTGAGCTCCCATTAGATCAGTCCCACTGTCTCAGTGGGTGGATACACCCCTTGTGGTCCTGACTTCCTTGCTCATGTTCTCCCTCCTTCTGTTCCTCATTTGGACCTTGGGAGATAAGTCCAGTGCTCCAATGTGGGTCTCTGTCTCTATCTCCATCCATCGCCAGATGAAGGTTCTATAGTGATATACAAGATATTCATCAGTGTGGCTATAGGATAAGGCCAATTCAGGCACCCTCTCCTCTGCTGCCCAGGGAACAATCTGGGGACCTCCCCTTGGACCTGGGAACCCCTCTAGAGACATGTCTCTTGCAAACCCTAAAATGGCTCCCTTAATTAAGATATTTACTTCCCTACTCCCATATCTACCCTTCTTCCCTCCCACCCATCCCATTCCCCGAAGCTTTCCCAAATCCTCCCCTTCTCCCTTCTCTCTACCCATCTCCCCTTACATCCACCCACACACACACACACACCCTCGTGCACCCAAGTTTTGCCTGGCAATGTTGTCTACTTCCAATATCTAGGAGGATAACTATATGATTTTCTTTAGGTTCACCTTCTTATTTAGCTTCTCTAGGATCACGAATTATAGGCTCAATGTCCTTTAATTATGGCTAGAATCCATTTATGAGTGATTACATACCAATAATAGTACTTCTCAATTACACTATCATGTTCTAATCTCAGCAAGGGATCAATCCGCTGATTACATCAGAGCTGTCTGATGCAGTCCTCTCTGGAAACACTTGATGAACACAGGCCAGTGTGTTTTACTAATCACCAGAGTTATCTCTCAGTCTTGTCAACTTGACAATGAACACTAACATCATGACCCCTAGAAGAATACAATGCTGTTTATGTATTATTCCAGTGGAAATTTCATAACCTGATTTCATCATGATGTCAAATAAACTCCAGCCGAGGGGCAGTGCACAAAACACCTAGCCTATGCTCTTTACAAAATGTCAAAGGTTTAATGTACAGGTTAAAGAAAACTAAAGAGACCTAGAAATTAAATGTGATGTATACTCTAGGGACCCAACTAGAAAAATAAAATCATACAAATTGTATTTACACCAATCGTAAATTTGAATACAGGGGCTCCATTCTCCATTTCTTTAACCACAAAAAGAAACAAAGTAATAGAAACACATAATATAATTTAACCATGTATTTTCCTTCCCCCCCCCGCATTGGTTATTCTTTTGTGTTTTTTTCCTTGTCTTGTTCAATGTAAGCAGGATTGTAACATGAGGACCTGCTTGTTGGGGTTTCTGTCCTGCCCAGTTCCCACAGCCGGTAAATCCCAAAGAAATCACACAGAGGTCTATATTAATGATAAACTGATTGGCCCATTAGCTCAGGCTTCTTATTAACTCTTGTAACTTATACTAACCCATTATTCTAGTATATGTTAGCCACATGGCTTGGTATCATTTTTAGCAGGGCAGGTCACATCTTCCTTCTTCCATGTCTGGGCAGGACTAGGGAGGAATGGGCTTCCTCCTTCCTAAATTTCTCCTATTCTCCTTAACCCACCTCTACTTCCTGTCTGGTTGTCCCACCTATACTTCCTGTTTGGCTACTGGTCAATCAACATTTATTTAAAACATAATTGACAGAATACAGAATTGCACCACACCACAGGATAGCGTTGCTTGTTGTGGTAAGACCTTGGGAAATTTTTATCATTTTCAGAATTTTTCTTTTCATAAAATTGGAATAGTAAAATTTTATCTCTTCAGCTTGTGTGAGTACTGTAGGAACACATGGATCACTATGTGTGAAAATACAAGGAATGGTTTTTAATTACTACATTTGTTATCATTTTCCCTGAATGTTAGACCATCTAACATTTCATGTTCTGACTTAGGTTCCAAGAAGGCAAAGATAGAGCATAAATAGCAAAAAAAAAAAAAAATAGTCACCCCAATACCTTTGGCTTATTGGACTGAATCCCTACAACACGTGAAGTTATAGCATCATGAGAACTAGCAATGATATTTGGAACCCAGAAAGAAAGAAAGAAATTTTCTGCTTTCTGCTGTGGAAAACTTAACCCATAATTGTGTTTTCCTTTTCTGAGATGGGGTCTGTACGCTAGCTACCCAGGCTGATCATGAACTCTCACTATCAAGTGATCCTCTCCTTCTGCCTTTAAAGTAGCTAAGATGCTAGTCAATACTCTTTTGAGATGGGCTTGAGGGAATAGACACCGAGACCTTCAGCAGGAGCCGATGTCACAGTGATGAACATGTGTCCATTAATGTCTCATGTAACCTTTCATTTTCATTTGAAAGCTCGTAAAAATTTACTGTAAAAATACTTAATACTAATTTCATGGGAGGAACAGGCCAGATCACTCCAACTGAGAGCTTCATTTGACAGTAAGGTGACTTCATTATTATTATTACCAGTACCACGAAGCTAGTGAAAAAATACACACAATTTAAATTAATTCTAACGGTACCTCCTACTTGTCCAGAGGCAGATCAAAGAAGAAAAACCAATTGACATTGCTAATGTTAAGAACACAGACCGTCTAGTATGGTTACGTGAAACTGGCCATGTTTAAAAGTTGTCTGGCATCAGTACCACACTAAAGAGAAACTCAGTCCTACTAAAATGAAATTTCATGCAGGAAGGGGTCTGTATCTGTTTTGTTCATTAACAGCTAATTCTACAAATACATAAAAAAGAATAAAAATGATGTTTTAAAAAACAATTGAATTATATGAAAAACTGGTCGAAAAGGACTTATACGCATTAATTGATGGCCCCCAACTCTGCCACTGAACAGTGAACTAAGGCTGCTTTTCAACCCTTTTTATTATTTCATTATGAATGTGTCCAGAGATGCTACTAAGGTGTTTGTCATTTTCCATTTCAAGCAAAGAAACTATTCTTGAAACAGTCTTCATTCTCGAAAAGAATAATACCACATGAACACTAAGGGAATGTCTTTGTTATGATGACATAAATATTAAATCATCACATTCAAATAAATTAAATTTTCCAAGAGAATGAAACTGTCACTAAAATTTCATTTTAAGTGGTACTCTTTCAAACACTGAATCATTCCATAAAACATAGGGAATGCATTTTAATAATTAGTAAATATGCTGTCTCTTTAGAATTAGATAGAAATAAAACTGCCATTTCACATGTGGAGGTGCATGCTTAATCTGTAATAACATCAATAACAAGGATGAATGGCGTTCTCTTTGAAGTGTTGTTTGCATAAAAGAATGTCCTCAATTTTAGGAAATGCACATAGCTGTACAATAATGTGCTGCTTTATATGCATCCTTCAGTTACAAAATACACAGCGTTAAGGCTGATAATTGGTATATTTGTGCCCACTATTTCATCCTTTCAAATGTATTTTCAATTTGGAATTCCTCATGATAAAATGTTGAGAGGAAAAGGCTATTAGAAAACTATGTGGTTACAGATAAGGGGATACTATTGTTAGAAAAACTAGGACCGAAAAGATGTTACTTTGAATGATTACTTTTGTAAACTAGGCAGAAATTTCTTCTTACAATATTTTCCTAAGAAACAAGTAAGTGTCAGGCTAGAGGAGTAGTTCAAAATAGACCATTTACCAGACACTCACAAGGCTGAGTTCTCTACTCAGTTCAAAAATTACAAAAAACGCAATGTTAATGATATTCAAAGCAAAATTGTTTAAAGACTCATTTTTGTAACATTCTGAAAGTATAGCAATAAATTTGTTCACGGCATGTTCAATATAGAAGTCACACAACCACTGTCATGCCTGACTGTTTCTCGACGTGTCTTCTCACAAGATTTTCAGAACCAAGTAATTCCTGGCCTAGAAACAAAAACAAAATGATCCTGTTCCCCAGTGGATTCAGATGAAAACGGGTAAGATCAGGCGCAACTCCAAAAGTTACTGGAGTACACCCAAGCTCGGGTTTGAAGGATTCAACACGATGGGACGAATGTTAACGCTAAACTGTGCTCAACATCAGCTGGACCAGATGAAGATAAAAGTTCTTTACCTCTGGAGGTTTGGGCGTGTTTAGCTGATCTGTATAGATACACAATTGGGCAAAATTCCTAAGATTATATCCATTTTATAACTGTAGCATTTGCGGAATGAAGTGTACAGAATTTGGAGGGTTACGTCAAAAATAAATAAATAAATAAATAAATAAATAAATAAATAAATAAATAAAAATTAAAAAAAAGAAAATGGATGAGTGACTTATTAAACCACCCTGAGATTTTATATAGTTCAAGCAAAGTGCTAAGCTGACAAAAATCTTATTTATGCACTCCTTTCCCTTAATTAGAAGTCCGAGTTAATTAGTCCTGTTTAGAAAAAACCGGAGCCTGGCCTGTGGTTACGAAGCTTCCCAGGAGTTTAGCCAAACTAGAGCTGGGGGAATAGGGAAGAATCCATCCCTCCAAGAGGACAACCAAATAAGAGGAATGAAAAGAAGACTTAAAATTTCTTAAACGCGACCCAGGTTAGGAAGACACAGTGACCAATCCAGCGTGAGAAGGACTAACGCAAGGAAGCTGAGCGGTGCATCTGGCAGAGAGACCTGACTCATATGAAGACAAAACCAACCACAGTACTGAGGCTAAGAGCACAGATAATGCCAGTATGGTTTTGGAGATTGTCTGACTTACGAAGAGCCTGGATGAAGCTCCACCCTAACATAAACACTGGTTCGCGATTATACTCCTGCTAAAATGAAAGTTCTGCAAAGGCAAGAAAGGAAATAAATCAAGGAATAAACAGGGGAGGCTAAAGTGAGAGGGGGTGAGAGGACAGGGTAGAGGAAAGAGTATGAGGAGGGATAATGAACACTAAAAACTTTACAAATACCATACGGAAACTTACTACTGTAGAAACTCCCAGAAATACAAACATATAAAAAGAATCTAAGCAGAGTTACTCTATCCTGGAGCAAGGCCCCTCCTAGAGACAATACACCATCAAATAAAAAGTCCAGTGCCAGCTATGAAATGCCTCTTTTGAATAGTTTGTTACTGTGGGACCTTACATGCGCCCCCAAACGTTGTAAGCTATTCCCATTGTTCTTGATTATCTTCTAGCACTTACTTTCATTGAAGATACCACACCCTAGGGTCATAGAGCGTGGAGGAATCAAGATGGTACAGACCTGGACGTGTCATCCCTACTGGCTTCCACATTGACAGGTGTTACGCTCACTGCTGGGATAGAAAAGTAGTCAACAACATTACACCACTACAAACTCTGTGACCTACGATAGCAGCAGAACTGACAAAATGCACTCACTGATGCAATAGTGGCATCGATATCATAGGAGCAATCAGCTAGGTTTTAAAATCATTGGTTTTAAAGCCCTCTCCACAAGACAGAACTCAAACCTAAGATCACTAACTGGAGCGGCAACCCATGACTGGCTAGGTCCTATGGTGGAACCTAATTGTATATTCCGCAAAATGGACATAGTGATGAACTGCCCAATAAATTCTTACCTTTGTGCCCCTAGATTAACACGTCTCTCAAGCCTCATTGGAAGTTTTTGTTTGTTTCTTGTAGTAATGGTGACTAATGCAGAGCCATACAACTAGTGAAACTACACAGAGTAAGAAGAGAATAACACACTATGGAAGACTGAACTTAAAATGGAATACATACATACATATACATGCATTAAAACGTATACATACATACATATATACATATCACCTCCTGCCCTCCATGGCCTAGGGTGTCATCTCAGAAGAGGTAGCAGAAAAATCGTAAAAAGCAGAGGGAATAAATATCTGCAGCAAAATAGTCTTTTCCAAATATGGCAGTTCCTATATACAAATGAAGTCTTGGAAGCTGTGACTGCATGCTCATGGCCTGCTCCAAACCGAGTCAGTCCAAATATCTCAATTAATGGGGGAGGGGAATCATTAAGTCCTGTTTCTAGCAAAGGTGTTGCTGTCAGTTGACAGCTACTGGGAGAAAGAGTGAGTTTTCTTTAAGGATGTGACCTATGGAAGGTTACCCATGTTCCAGTAGATAACCCTACACCCAGGCACGTACGGGCAACACTAAATAGAGTCAGTGGCTTTTAGAAAACCAGAGCACATGAAGTTGAGAAAGGAATGCTGTCAGGGAAAGACAGGGGAGGAAATTAAAAGGAAGTTTTATGAGGGTGGATTTAAAACATATTATATTGCATGCATGAAATATTCAAACAATAAAAATTGAAAAAGTTAAAAGCCCACAACAACCATGCATAGCTTAAAACTCTCGGAGTTACTGTAACAATTGTATTGGCAAATACTCTATGAACTCTGGCATATTTTACATATTAAATAAGTATCCTTTTGCTTAACTGACATGTACATTGGAACTTTTTTAGAAACCTCAAGCAGTTGCTTTAATTTCTTGAATTTACTTTAACATTGCTCACAATTAATAATTATTCTAATTTATAGAATTCAGAGATATAAGAATGTAACTTGGCTCTCAAAAACCAAGTACATTTAGGGGGAAATGCACTTGATCTTGACATAAATCCATACATTATTACTGAAGGAAAGTTGTTGCCGGCCTTTCCTGGGTCAGCCACTAGAGGACGGTGTGGTCACATCCCAAGACCTTGACAAGGCCAAGAGGGGACCTTGCAAAACTGCAATAAACGCTGCCAAGTTTCATTTCCCAGCTTCTATTCTACCCTTGGCAAATTCTGAATGTAATTCTGACTTCCAAACGTGAAGAGAAGAAAAAAATAGCAAAATTACAAGGCGTAGGTGATTGACAAGACGAAAAAGTCACAGAAAATTGTGACATGCCAACAGTCTTGACGGGGAAGAAACGGCAGGTCAGCAGATACTACGCAGCTGTCAGGACTCTGAGAAAGTGTTGACGCTGAGAATATTTGACTCGAACTATTCCTGTGAACAAGCTATAAGGTTCAAGCTGGCAGTGAAGCTTCGAAATGAGTTCAAGGACGAAAGCTAAGTCAAATAAATGAAACGGCAAGAAGTTAGTGGCTGGATTTGGAGTTCACTCTGTCAAATGCAACCACTAAAGATTTCTTTAAGAACTATAACACCCTTAAAACTGTGTTTACCAGATTCTGCAGCAAAATAAGATAATTACAGCAGCAGTTCGTTCTCTGGGTTTATAAAATAAGACATAAAAAATTTTGGCAGCGACCTTTTATGTCTTCAGCAAACTCAGATCCGGTATCATTTCCTCAAAGCTGTCAATCCCAAGCTGTAAGTATTTCTGAGGAACAGTTACCGTTGAAATTTGTTTTGCAGCTCGACCTTATTTTCAACTGGAAGATTGTTGACTTGGGTTTCTGAAGCTAGAATAATAATTGAACCACACTCTCACTGCCCTGAAGAAAGAATTGCTATGAATTTTCAGTAATTTTATAAAAACAAACACTTCCGTTCTTTTAAAAACACAGAAGGTTGCTTGTTTGCTTGTTGAGCCAGAGTCTTGCAATATAGCCCTGGCTTGCCTGGGATTTGCTGTGCAAACCAGCTGACCTCAAACCCACAATGATACCCTTGACTTTGAAAACTTCTTTCACTTCTCCTTTTCTTTGGGGCTTCTGAGGATTGAGCCTGGGGCCTTGTAATTGACCAAAACATAAGTTCTTATTACTTAACAGACAATGGCCATCCTGTAAAAAAAAAGGGGGGGGGGGAAATGTAGTGGAACCTTCCTGAAGCTTATAGGCTAGCTGTTAGATGTATTGATGGAAGTGGCAAGTTGGGGAGTTGTGGTGCTTCGCTGAAACTAGGCACTAGGGTGCCTAGGGTGCACTAGGGTACACGAGCCATCACTGGGAAAGGGGAAGCATTTAGGTTAATACACAGAAGTTCCGAGGAGAGGGGGAAAGGAAGGAGGGGCAGCAGACAAAAGCCAAAAGAAGGAATCCGTTCACTTGTCTAGATTGTCTCTATTGTCATCCAACCTAATATTCCAAGATAGCCTATCCAAATTTCTCAATAATATTTAATAGGAGAATATAGTTAATTTGGCTTTACAGGCTAATTTTCACAAGTCTGTCTCTTCAAATTACTTAAATTCTCCTTCCCTTAGAGTCATAGCTCTAAGAAAGATGAAGAAGATTTTAATTATGGGATTTATATATTTACAATTCATCCAAATAAATCCACATATAAATGTTTTGTGCATACAAGTGGGTGAAGTTTCTAAAGCTCTCCTAAGCATACCTTATATTTCTGTATTTCTATCTACAACCTCCTATTTGTTAGTGTATGAATGCTACCTACATAACAAAATCTTTTTATTTTAATACAAACCACAAGCATAAACTTTTAAATCTTGAGTTTTAAATAAACACTGGCTTTCAAAACTCAACTAAGTATCAGGTGATTTTTCCAAGCAATGCATCTAGGAATTAGCCACTTAAATTTGAGAAACCACCTTTATGACCTCTATGCCAGATATAAAACAACTAGAACGCTCACCCCTGGTTATTGAAGGTGCAAAATAGCACCACTACTTTGGGAAATGTTTTTGTTTCTTGAGTGGCTAACCATATATCTATGAAATTATTAGAAATTCTACATGCAGGCATTACTCCAAGAAATAAAAAAGATATGCCCATGCAAACAATTGTGGGAGCTAAAACTGAATATAGTACCTATGCCCATCAACAGAAGAATGGATCGCTGTATCATAGTAGAGCAAGTACAATACTATTCTCTAAAAAGAATTATTGGTATAAACAAAAAGCTAAATAAATATATATAACATGCTGAGTTAATGCAGCCAGACAATCAGATTGCTTGAAAATGATAACATCAATTTACATAAAACACCCCAAAAGGTAAATACCTCAATGTGCAAAGACAATTAAATTTATGAGAGATATGAGATAAGTTCAGTGTTGACTTCTGGATAAGAAGGACAGTGAATTAATTGGGAGGAGCAGAAGGAAACTTCCTGAGATAACAAAAAGTATTATCTGTCTCGAAATGTCTTTGCCAAAACTATTTGAACAGTACATTTGACAACCAAGCATTCCAGATTTTCAATAAATGTCAACTGCTTCAATGGCAAAATAAGGATGCATTAAACATTCTTTACAAAAGAAAAAGGCCCTTCTCTCAAATGTACAGTTCACATCTATGTCGTAACCACTTCTAGTTTAATGCCATGTCAGCCAGAAAAGTCATCTTTTTTCGGGTGAGTTTTGAAGAAACTGTGGTGATCAGTCTCATTTGCATAACTCACCCTTAGACGACCCACTCATCCGTTTTTTCCTCTGAATTCTGAGCTTGTCCTGAAATTTTCACTTGGTCCAAATGCTAAACAAACAACCCTAAGTCACAGATGTTGGCAAAAGATGAAACTGGTTTGCTGACCCACTGGTGATCTCCAGGTACGTACAGTGAATTCTCCTTGCTGCCTTTGATTTTCTGATGGTTCCCTGTTTATGCTGAGCTCACCATCTGTCATGAAGGTTGTCCTTCTGTTTGGATATCTACCCTTAAAGCAATTTCCCATCAAGCACATGCCAGACTGGGGTTAGAGCCAGAGACACGGGTAGACACTAGCTGCACCAGACCTTAAGAGCAGGTACCCGCTGAGTCTGTCCATATGGAGAATGCAGAAGAGAGTTCTATAGGCCACAGAATGGGAAACACTGGGCATTTGCTTACAATCCTAAGTGTCTTTTGGTTTTCCTTTTAAATAAATTTAAAAATAGCTAGACCATCTTTTATAGCTTCCAAGTACCGAAAAGGACAGTTTGTAAAACCCTCTTTGGTTAACGCTCTGTGGTCTGTGCCAAGATCATCTAAATCCCTTTAACTTTCGAACTCTTCAGTTTCAGTTCACACCTAGCTCCATATGCGCCTAAATTTATAGCTCATAACTCTTTAAGATTTTCTAGATGATATATATTAAAAGCATCAAGAAGAAAATGTTTCATTTAAAATAAACATTTTATGTAGTGACATATACAAAAAGACATGCAAGATTTAAGAGTATAGCTTTATGGATATTGAAACAGCAGAGACTTGTGCCATTTCTTCACCCAGGATATTTACAGGATTTGGGAAGTCTCTTTCCTTAACTTGTCTCATCACCATCCAGGGAACCAACTGTCCTGAATTCTACATTATAAATAAATGAATAGGGCTGGCTGAGAGATCAGAGGCATTTTGGCCAAGCCAGGTAGGCTGAGTTTGATTCCCCAAAACCCATATGATGGGAGAAGAGAAGCAACTCCTGCAGACGTTTCTCTGACCTCCACATGCACACAATTCACATGCACCTGTGCACACCCAGACACACAAAATAATACACACTAAATCTAATTTTTAAATTTATGAATGTGACTGTTTTGACTATATGTATATCTGAATACTGAATCTGTGTCCACGGAAGCCAGAAGCCGGTGTCAGATCCCCTGTGACTAGACTTACAGACAGTTAGTAGCTACCAGTTGAGTGCTGAGACCCAAACCAGGTCCTCTGGAAGAGCTGCCAATTCCTAACCACTGAGCCATCTTTTCAGCACCACAAATGAGCTTTTGTGTTTGACTTCTTAGACTCAGTTTTATCCTGTGAAATGAATTAATATGATTACATGCAAACTGCAGCCTAGAATTCTTTTTTAATTTACAGTATCCAGTTGTTTAAACAAAGGACCCTCCTTACGTCTACACTTCCACCGAGGGGCATATGAGGAGCTTATACTCTGTTGACCGTCACATGCAATGCTGGTCTGAATGCATGCTTGTGTTTTTGGGAGACTTAAATTCTCACTTATGTTATTTCAACTAGGTGTGGGATTAATGGTCCATAGGACAAGCGAATGTTGAGTCTTAGTAAATACTGCCAATAGTTTTCAGAAACTCACCACTTGTCTTGTACTTTGGTATTGTGCTTGTGCAATGGATGACTAGCAGAAAGGAAATAGGAAGCTATTTTCTGCCAGAAGATACCCTTCGATGGGCATGGAGCTTTAATCACTGTCACTTGCATCTTAGTCAAAGTTTTATTCCTAAGAAAAGACACCATGACATGGCAACTCTTAGAAAGGAAAACATCACTGAGGTGGCTCATTTACAGTTCAGAGGTTTAGTCCGTCATCACCATGGTGAGAAGCATGGCAGTGCACAAGCAGCCATGGTGCTGGAGAGATAGCTGAGAGTTCTACAACTGGATTGGCAGGCAGCAGGAAGAGAGAGAGAGGGAGAGAGAGAGAGAGAGAGAGAGAGAGAGAGAGAGAGAGAGAGAGAGAGAGTCATTGGGCCTGGCTTGAGCATTACAAACCTGAAAACTCACTCCTAGTGACACATTTCCTCCAACAAGGCCACACCTACTCGAAGGCCACACCTCCTAATAGTGACACTCCCCTCCCTGTGACTCTATGGGCGCCATTTTTATTCAAATTACCGCAGCATGTGAGTGAGCAAGAGGAGAATGATAATATGATGGGCTCACTTGCTTTGAACAGGGGGCTTTGCTGGTAGCAACTCTGAGCCGCTGTTCCATAATATTCCCTAAATATGTGAAAGTCCCTACCATGCAAAAACTGGAAGTTTAAGGACTACACAATAGGAATAAGCAATAAAGTGCCAACAGCAAGGACCTTGAAGATTACATTTAAATTACTAAATAGGTGTAATGGTCATGACTAGACACAACTTGGTGTTAGAACAGTCTGATGTTAGAATATAAACGTACATTAGCAACAATTAGGTTACTTACTGCTAACAAAGAGATACATGAGAATAAAAAGGGATGTGTGACTAGTCAGGCCAGTGACTTTTGACCATGGATGATGCAAGATGTCCTTAGTGGATCATAATGACTGAGATTTAAGGCTCTACTCCAATGTGATTGTGTCAGGTAATATTTAAAGTGCTAGTCCCTGTATTAAAATCTCAAAACTTGTTCTGGAAATAACCCTTCTCCATGACCACCTTCCATACCTGATCCTTTCATTTTTTCCTTTTGGCCTCTACATTGGGCAATGCTTCTCTGCAGAAACATAACCAATGGAATGAACGTATTTTATAAAAGGGAATTTATCTGATTGGCTTACACAATAAGGTGAGGGAGTCCAACAATGACTGCCTGCATGCTAGAGAAGCTAGGACCCCTGGTACCTGCTCAGCCCATGAAGCTGGATGCCTGGGTAGTTGCAAACCGGCACCAAAGGCCCAAAACTTCCCTGGAAAGATGCTGGTATTTAGCCCACATTGGAAGACTGAAGAGGATGGAGTCAGCAGGGAAGACTGCAGCAGCTGATAGGGTAATAGTCACATCCAAGCGGGAAGAAGCTGCAGAAGGCTGACAGGAACATGCTGCTTGCCCTGAGACCCCCTTGTAGTTTTGTATCTGGGCCACCTTCTGTAAGGTGACTATGAGGGCAGATATCTGCCCTCTCTTAGTTAATTCCTCTACCTCAGTCTCTACTCTCTCCCAGACATAGGTATCTCCTGTAACTACAAATCCTGCCATGTAGATAATCAAGAACAACCACCATTGCCTCCCATTTGAATCCATTACATCTCCAGATGTACAGCTTGACTTTTTAGGAAGTAAATCTATCTTTTATTCAATGTGAATCTTTTGTTGGAGTCTCATGTATATAAAAAGGGCCACCCCGTTCTGTATCCTTACTTCCTCCTCTCGGCTTCACAGCTGTAATAAAACTCCTCCATTTTAACTATCACTATTGAGGTCCTATCGTGTGGCAGGAGCTGGACTGCATAAACATTCTAGCTCCTCGTTGCTCAGCTACAACCTAGGTAAGATTTAGGGAAAAAGGATGAGTACAGATTATTGTATTCAATTGTATGAAGTTGTATGAATATTGTATGAAGGCGAGTGATATTCAAAATAGAAAACAGATCCCTGGTGCCTCAGGCAACTGGGCCTCCATAATCTCAAACATGAGGAATTGAGCTCCAGGTCCTGGTGGCTATATCTCAGGACAAAAGGGCAAGAGAAGGTTGCAATCTCACAAAGTACAGACTGCCTCTAAGTAACACAGCCTCCATGACTGGGGAGGTTGTTTGGGATTGAGAAGATCACTACAGTACTGCTGTAGTCAGGACTGAGTGAGCCTGGGGGTGAGGGTGGGCATGCAGAAATACAAAGCTTGTATTGCTTTTCCAGCTAGTCAGGCTTTGGGGGCTCAAGAGCATAAGCTAAGACAAATGATAAGCTTCCATAGGAGTTTCGTTTAGTTGTTCCTAATGGGCACACTTAAATTTCACATTTTCAGCATATAAATATACACCCTCATTTACAAGATGGCAAGTATCAAAAGGCTAACATATTTAGGTCAGGAAATGCAATTTTTTTTGGTTTTTCAGGACAAATTGAATGTAATTGGTCCCCATGAGCTCATAGGGAGTGGTACTGTGAGGAGGTGTGGTCTTGTTGGAGTGGGTGTGGCCTTGTTAGAGGAAGTGTGTGTGGAGATGGGCTTCAAGGTCTATGCTCAAGCCATGCCAAGTGTGACATAGTCTCCCTCTGCTGCCTTTGGATGAAGATATAGACCTCTCAGCACCATGTCTGCCTATATGCTGCCACGTCTCACCATGATGATCTTAGACTGAGCCTCTGAACTGTAAGCCATCCAATTAAATGTTTTCCTTTATAAGAGTTGCCAGTGCCATGGTGTCTCTTCACAGCAATAAAAACCCTAAGACAGAAGTTGGTTCCAGGGACGGGGGTATTGCTGTGATAGACTGTGCTACTGTTTGAAGGAATATAGACCTTGGGACTGTGGATTAGAAAAGCAGTTAAATGCCTTAAGTGTTGTTTAATGGGCCATACCAGTAGGAGCATGGAAGAACGCTCCATGATGAACTGTGGGGGCCTGGCTCAAAAGGTTTCAGAAGAGATAAATTTTAATATGCTGCCTAGAGACTAGTATTGTGATATTTTTGTTTTAAAAAAATATGTAGCTGCTTTTTGCCCTTGTCTAAAGAATCTGCCTGAGGTTAAAGTGAAGAGTTTTGGATAATTTCTGCCACCAGAGGAAATCTCAAAACAGCTTAATATAAACTCTATTATGTGATTACTCATGTTAACTCTAATGAAGATTTATAATGAGAAGGAGCAAAATGAGCAAGGAAGTATACAAAATGTTCATTTTGAGGAGAAAAGGAGCACCAGGAAGTGGAATGGAGTTAAGTCCTGTGTTCAAAGAGATAAACAGTTTAAGAAATGGAATGAAGGGAATGGCCACCTCAGGGCAAGATCCCACCCAGGTACGTTTCCACTTTGTGAAAAAGATTTAAAGAAAGCCTGGTGTAATGGTGCACACCTTTAATCCCAGCACTCAGAAAGCAGAGGCTGGTGGACTTCTTTGATGCCAGCCTGGTCTACAGAGTAAATTCCAAAACAACCAAGCTTAGGCAGTGAAGGAAACCACGGAAGACAGACAACTAGTGAAGCAGCTAATAGACCAGGTTTGGGGTTGGGCAGCATGTCCCAGCTGCAGTAAGTAGCAGAACTTGGCACCTTTGGCCACATAGATCTGGCTTTAGAGTCCAAGAATAACTAAGGAAAGCTGTTGAAGCCAGACATGTGTCGGTCTTGTCCCTGAATGGAGACCTACAGAGGTCATTTCATGAAGCTGTGGAGGTGAAGCCTGGATTGCCTTGGAGATCCCAAGAGGTTGGAGATGCCAGAGCTGTAGGATACTGCAGAGGAAAGCTGCTAACAGAGAGTGGAACCAACCAAAGAGAAAGAATTGTGTTACCGTCAACAAAGCTGAAGGGAGTTGGAAATTGGAAGAGTGTTTCAATATCAGACATGGAAGTGCAAAGTTTGGAGTTTTCCCAGCTGGTTTCCAATATTGTTTTTGTCCAGTATTTCCTTGCTGTGCTCCCTTCCCTGCACTTTGGAATGGTTATGCATAACCTGTGCAATTATATGTTGGAAGTGCATGATTTGTTTCTTTATTTTGATTCAATAGGGGATGATATTTAAGCGATTGCACCAATCTCAGACGAAGGCTTTGAACTTTAAAACATTATTGAGACTATGATAGACTACAGGAACATTTGAACTTGGACTAGATGTATTTTGTATATGATATTGTTACAAGTTTATGGGAGCCAGGGAATGGAATGTGATAGTTTGAATGTGATTGGCCCCTATAAGCTAATAGGTAGTGGCACTATTAGGAGGTGAGGCTTTGTTGGAGTAGGTATGGCCTTGTTGGAGGAAGTGTGCCACTGTGGAGGTGGGCTTTGAATTCTCATATATGCTCAAGCAATACCCAGAGCTTTAGTTCAGTTCCTGTTCCCTGATGATCAAGATGTATAATTCTTAGTTCTTTTTCCAGCATCATGTCTCACCATAATGATAATGGATGGAACCGCTGAACTGTGAGCCACCCAGTTAAATTATTTCCTTTTAAAGAGTTGTTATTGTCATGGTGTCTTCACAGCAACAAAAACCCTAAGACACAGGATTTTTCTGTGTAGCCCTGGCTGTCGGAGAACTCATTTTGCAGAACAGGCTGGTCTTGAACTCAGGGATCCATCAGCCTCTACTTCCTAAATGCTGAGATTAAAGGTGTGTACCACCACCATCTGGCATAGGAGATGCAATTTTTAAGGTGAAAAAACAAAGCAAGTGAGGCAATTGCAGTTTAGAGAAGATAACATGTAAGAGATGCTATGTGTCCGAGAACTGCAAAACAAACAAACAAACACATGCTATAAAAGGCATGTGTATATGTTTATGAAATGAAAATGATTATGTAACAGATCCATAAGGTGAACCAGCTATTCAGTCCCGTATTTGAAAGTGTGACCTCCAAGACACTGCAGTTGCTGCTGTACAGTCAGGACGAGACTCTGGATCTTTAACCTGTAATTTCTAGTTGTCTAAGAGACACATTTTCTTCAAGAATCATTCCTGGCTTAATCCTTGCATTTTTACTTTTTCTTTTGGGACATTGTTTTTCACTTAGACCACAGTGAATGCAATTTCTTTGAAATTTTGAATTCTAACCATGGAGCATGGACTTTGCAAGGGTGGAGGGTAGTCATTGGTTCCCTTTAGAATTAACCCAGAAGAGGGAAATTAGGCTGAATCTATATTTATCCAAACATAGTATCTGAAATTTCAAAAAGGCCCAAATTCCTAATACCATGGCTTTTCATCACTTTTACTTTGATAAATAAACTTGGAACACTATCTATAGAGATAACAATTTGGCTATTTTGCTGTGGCTATTGTTACAGAGCATATAAGAAAACAATGAGTTTTCTTAACAGTTTGGGTTTAGAAGAAAGAGAGTGTGGGAAGTTAGATAACTTCTGCGCACAATGAGACATTTTTATCCCACACTGGAGTACTCTGTAACTCTTATAAGAGAATTTGGTTTCTCCCCAGAGAAAATACTTAGGAGAAAATATGACCTATAAATTTATTAAAACTGGAGAAAATAGATAACTGTGGGCATATGTCATATACATATAACGTCATCTTTGCAAACTCATTGTCTTCCTCATATGTAGTAACAGTATATATATATATTTCTTTCCCATTTCTTTTCAAAGCTTCTTAGCTTTTCACACGCCACAAATAAAAAATCTAGTCTGTCCAAAATTACTAATAATAGTTCATGTTGGAAAATTACAAAAATATCAGGAAATTGCATTCAGCTCAAAGAAGACAAGTTTAGAATAATTAAGTTACACACAGCACTATGTACCTCTGGGAAGTAAGTGCTTTGGGAAATCTAAAAACATCAGAATTCAGAGACGACAAAAAAAAAATTGAGAAAAAAAATCCGGGAAAAGTAAGGAGTAAAAGTAAGGAGTCTTCCTGGCAGCATTAAGTGGAAAAACAGATAATATCCTAAAATAGATATTGCCCTTATATGTCACAGACATTTCTTTTTTACCATTTTTAGTAGCTTTGAGGAAGTAAAGTTCTATGAGCCTATATTAAAGCAAAATGTATTGCAGCATATGCGATAGGTTACTTGCAGGTAAGTGGTGAGGAACAGAAGTAGAAGGATGTAGGCCAGAAAACTTTATTTTGGTTGCTTCTGCTAGTCCTTAGTTTATATAGCAGGAATCATAACCAATTAGTTGAAACTACTGGTCTTTATTGCCTGTCCTACATCTGAAACATTTCAGGGGCTCCTGGCACCATTCTACATGAAGAGCAGAGCAAGCATAATTCGGCCATAAAGCTGACATTGGCAATGTGTACGCAAAAGTATAACGTGCAGAAAAATAAAGAGGACACAGCACATGTCAGTTACCAGCAGCCTCACACAACAAAGGACAAAACGGAGCCTTAAGAATTTTGAAAACCCTTTGTTTCACATACTCTAGAGTTTTATTGACCTGAGTAATATCACATGCACTAGTGTTCCCCCAAAATATTAACGCTAACTATAAATCTTTAGTCTGTCCTTGCCCAAGTTCCAGAAACCATCATTCTGGAGTCGAAACACCTATTTTAAATTCAGAAATGCACTCTTTATGACTTGGAGCAGATGTCACTTTGTTTTCTTGATGCTGTGCACGTGAAGATACATCCACAAGTCATTCCCACGGCGTCCGAGGACGAAGCGCAGTGAGGAGCCGGGCGCCTCTGGGAGGGGCGCCGGGTGCCCCCGTAGCCTCGGCTCCCGGAGTTCCGCCCACGAGCGGTTCCCCGGAGATGGGTTCCCCTGTCAGGTGCCGCGGGCTGCGGGGCCCGTTAGCTACGACGACTGCGTGGCTGAGCTGAAGAGCCTGGCCTTTCCGGGGCTCCACAGCTCTCCCGGGGTGCGCTGACATCCCCAAGCAGCTCAGGGCAGGGCTCGGGCGTCGGCGGCTGTCGCTCGGCAGCAGCACGGGCTCGCCCCGCCGCGACTTCTCGCGAGGTTTCAGCACCGCCCCTCCCGCCCCCCCTCTCTCCCTCCGCTCCGGCCGCGGCTCCCGCTATGGCTGCGCTCCGGAGGCTTCTGTGGCCGCCGCCTCGGCTGTCGCCGACTCTCGGCCCTCAGCAGCCCTTCTTGTCACCGTGGGGGCGGCCTGCAGGGACGGCTCCAGGGCTGTCGGGCCGGCCCTTCTGCCGCGAGGACGACGAGGGGGCCGTGGCTGAGGCGGCGTGGCGGCGGCGGCGCTGGGGTGAGCTGAGCATCGCGGCGGCGGCGGGCGGGGGGCTGGTTGGCCTCGTGTGCTACCAGCTGTATGGGGACCCCAGAGCAGAGCCCTCGGAGTTAGCGGCCCCAGAACCCGAAGACCCGCCCCGGGCCAGGGGGCTGCTGCCCATCCCGGTGGCTGCTGCTAAGGAGACGGTAAGTGCCTGAGCGCGTGCGCGCAGGTGACACTGGAGAGTTGGGCTGCCAGGTGTCCCACCTGCGCAGGGAGGGTTTGGGGGGCGGGGGTCACCGTGACACTGGGCAGTGGAGGTTGTGGAGGCCCTGTGGACGCTGACGGCGTGTGGGCAACCTCCAGTAAGCGACGCAGATCAACGCCAGGCGTCCCTGTTCACAGGGATGCTGCGAAGATGTGGGTGATGCTATCAGTGATGCATCAGGACCATAGAGGTTGCTGCAGCGACCGTCGAGAAAGCAAATGCAAACCAGACTCGCCCTCACCACACACGTGTCACAAATAAAGGACTTGACAGGCATTAAAAAGAAGAAGTGATGGAGGGCCACATGAATAAGAGGACGAGACTGACTGAGCAAGGCAGGAAGGAAAAAAATGATAGGAGAAGCAAGTGCAGAATGAGTTTTGAAGGTGTCAAAATAGATCAAAATCTGCCGCATTAGTGTCTGGAAATGCCATGAAAAATACTGCCAAACTGGAAAAGAAAAAAAATTATTTAAAAGTAGTACGTTTCTCTCTTTCCTTAAAAATCATAATCCCTGGAGTAGTAGGTTAAAACAAACCAGAAGATAGATAGGACGGGAATGATGGTGAGCTATGAATGGAGCCCACTCCTGCCGAAGTGACACATGAAAATGTTGGGCTGTAATGGAGTTTGTGATATAAGGTAAGGCAAGGGTAAGGGGCGTGGTGTGGTTTTGTTTTGTCACAGCTCTGTATTTAATTGTCATGCAAATGGCTTAGAAACTTGGTCTTGAGAATACTTCCACTCCAGGACTAGAAGAATAGAAGCTAGATTTGGTGAAAATCATTTAGGAAAATGGCAGCTGTGCCCCTTTACTTACTAAAATTTTGTCGTGTTTGTACTGTAAGTATACAGTAGTGAGCAGATTCAAGGACACAGCTATTTTTTTTGGTATGGTTTGGGAGAAGGTTGACTGTGCATTTAGGTTAGGCAATATGTGCTACACTATTCACTTTTGTTTAGTGATAAGTCATAAACACACTGTGTAAATTAATTTTATACAAAAAACCATAAAGAGCTGGCAAACACACTCAACCTTGGATCCCCACAGAACAGAGGAGCTATTTTGTGACTTAGGAGAGTAGCATGACCTTAGCATCTTGTTTGACCATGCAAGAACTTTAATTGACTATAGTTGCTCTGGAAACAGATTACCAAGGTAGGGAGCATGCACATAGTTTTTTATTTCCTTCTTTTTAAAAAGTGACTTTAGATTTACAAGCCCTTATCACCTGACTGTGCTCAGAAAGCCAGACGTCTGACTCGGACACTGCTAGTTGTGCCATTATAGATGAAGTCTCTGTGTCTCAATGCCAGCTCCTGTGTCTGTGAAAGAGACTAACAGGCTCAAAGGGTGCTCTGGGTGTTCAATAAGTTAATATATTTGGAACAGAATGGAACAGCTGGTGTGTAATAAGCAGTCAGTGGATTTATTTAGCCTTCATTCATATTTCACGGTTTTTGTTTGTTTTTTTGTCACTGGTGGTCAAATCCAGGGCATCATGCAAGCCACACAAGTGCTTGATCACTGAATAATCTCCTCAGCCCCTTTATTAGCTATATGTATTTATTTACATTATTATTGCTTCCATTGTACACAATTTTCCATGTATTGCTTAAGTAAAATGATCCTAAAGTCCTGTATCTTACCCTTCTCATATGCTCTGATTCAACATTATAGTTGTCACACCTTTTGCATGTGGTAGTTTTTCCTTCTGTAAAACATTTTATATTTTTTATTATCTGAATATTAAAATTTTCACCATAATGAGCTTTGACTTGGACATTTTTTTCATTGCTTCTGTTAGGTACTTAAAGGCCTTTTATTAAAGAAATTCATGTTTAAATTTTTTTTCTTGTGATGTAGCTGGGAGGTAGTTACATTTAATCCCAGCACTTAGGAAACAGAGGCAGGTGGATCTCTGTGAGTTTGAGACCAGCCTGGTCTACAGAATGAGTGCCAGGACAGGCTCCAAATCTAAACAGTGAAATCGTCTCTTTAAAAGCAAAACAAACAAAAGTTTCTAGTAATATTTCTTATATTATTTCTTTTCTGGAACTGCAATGGGTCTGAATTTAAGCCTGACATCCTAATTTAATTCTAATGCTAATTTAAATTTTAAAAAAGCATTCACAGAGCATTATAACCAGCCTTCAGCCTAACTACACTAACTACAAAAATACATTCACTTTTAGAAGACTAGGTTTGGCATACAACCTGAAGGAAGAAATATTTATTCTTTTGACTTCATCCAGATTTGGGGTTTGTATTAGTTATGTCTTTTTTTGTTTGCTTGTTTTTGTTTCTCGAGACAGGGTTTCTCTGTAGCTTTGGGACCTGGGGCTGTCCAGGAACTAGCCCAAACTCACAGAGATCCTCCTGCTTCTGCCTCCCAAGTGCTGGGATTAAAGGCCTATACCACCACTGCCCTGCAAGAAAGCGAAGTCTTATCTTGGCTCACAGTGTCTTGGCAGCAGGCGTATGAGGCAGCTGGTCACATTACAGCCACAGTCAGGAAGTGGAAAGAGGTGCATGCTCATGCTCAGCTCACAGTGTGATTTGTATTCAGTCCAGTGCAGGGAATGGTGTCATGCACAATTGGGGTAGGCTTTTTTTCTTTTTTCCATACCAATTAGCCAGTTTAGAAACTTCCTAGTAGGCATGCTGAGAGGTTTGTTCCGTAGGTGAGTTTAGATCCTGTTGAGTTGACAGCCAACATTAGCCATCATGGGGTTGGACTGTTTTAAGAAAAATATGGCTACCCTCTTAGAGACTGGCTATATAATTTTTCTTTAATAATTGAAAAGAAATGAATGATATGCCAAAGGTTAAAGAGTACAATTGAAGTCATTAAAACAACTATACTAATCCTATACTTTGTTGCATTTATGAATTTATGTGTCATATAATATTTTGTCATATATACACAAATATATATATGTGATAACATATGCATATATACATTTGAATATGAAATATCCTCAATAGCCTCATTTGTCTGAATGATTGGTACCCAGCTGGAAGCATTATTTGGGAAGATTATAGAATGTATAAAGGGTAGACCCCTGATGGAGGAAGTTATGTCTCTTGGACAGGCTTTGAGTTCTATAACCTGGCCCTACTTCCTGTTCTCCTACTTCCTGTGAGCAGATGAAATGTGATCACCCTTCTTCCTGCCAGACTGTCTTCTGCTCCATGCCTTTGCCATAGTAATGGACTGTAACCTCTCTGGAACCTTAAGCCCAATTAACCCATTTTCTACTTTAAGTTGCTGTTTGTCAGAGTATCCTATCATAGCAACAGAAAAGAAACTCATCCACATGCTTTGTAGAAAGATTGAGTTGAGCTACTTTACCATCTTTACCAAGTTTTCCTTTTTTCTTTCACCTTGAATTTATCAAGCTAAGACAAACATTTCAAGAAGAAACAATGTCCGATTTCTAACACCAGTTGAAGTTACAGCACCCTAATCCACTTTGGAAAATTCAATTCACTTTTTTCCCAGTACCTAACAGACACCCAGTACCAACATTGGGAAGCAAAGAGTGTGGAAATTTCACGCTGATGTATAAGTCAGATCTTGCTGATGAGAGACAGCTAGTATTTGACTTATTGCCATGCTTGCTGACTCTCACCTCCAGATGCAGTGATCTTCAAAGGAATGTTTAAAAATAAAGTGTACTAATTAGTGATGAACATGAAATGGTAGACTACATTATAACCCTGGATGTCTTATACATCTTATACAGAAGTATCTCAATGTTTTGAACCTGCATTCATAGTATTTTCTAAGGTGTTTTCTGTCATGCTGTTGTCATCTTCAGAGCTTTTGTTTATTCTGGAGCTTTTCTTCTTATTGAGGCATAGTTTGTGAGAAGCCACATTGTTTTGATAAGACTTAGAACTATGTGTCTTCATTAGGGTTCCTATTGCTGTGAAAAAACACCATGAGCACAGTAACTCTTATAAAGGAAAACATTTAATTGAGGTTAATTTAATTTAATTAACTCACAGCCCAGAGGTTCAGTCCATTTTCATCATGTTGAGACATGACAGTGTGCAGGCAGACATGGTTCTGTAGAAGTAGCTGAGAATTCAACATCCTGCAGGCAATAGGAAGTAGACTGTCTCACTTAGTGTGGCTTGAGCATATATAAAACCTCAAAGCCCTCCTCCACAGTGACACACTTCCTCTAACGAAACCACACCTACTCCAACAAGGCCATGTGTTCTAATAGTGCCACTCCCTTTGGGAGTCATTTTCTTTCAAGCCACCATACTATATCTGGATGTTTTGCTCTAATCTTCCATGAAGAGCCGTTTTCAGGGTCACTACTAAGTTTTATGGGCCTTAATTTCAATGACTATTTTGCATATGAATGTTAAAATTAAAGCCCATTGCACATCACCCCATGAAAATTGACAGTGACTGTTGTTCATAGTATACTGTTATTTTGCTGATGATAGAAACTGAACCCAGGTCACTGAGCAGACAAGTCATATGCTGTACTATGTACCTGTGAGGACTAATGACTAGACATTTAAGTTATAATAGAATGAGCTATTATAACAGAATAATTATAGTTTTGTAATAGCAGGTACAAAATGTGTACTTTTATTTCAATCACTCTAAGCATATAATCAAAATTTTTGTTTGTTTGCATCCTTATGTATTTTTTTAGCATTAGTGTTCAAGCAAATGCTTTTATGCTTTTCTTACTTTGAGATGTTGCACATGTAAAATTATGTATTGAGACTTCTGACCACCTGGCTCATAATAACTATCAATTTAGTACTTCTGTCAGCAAGTGGCTCCTTTCATCCCTAATTAGTTACTTCTACATCACTTTGATCATATAATCTGACATAAAATAAACTAAAGCTAGCAAAGATTTATTATGATTGAAAGTTCTGAAAGTTTTCAACCTTTCATGGCAGAAAAGGCGTACAGAGCAGTTCAGTTCACAGTTCAGAAACATGTGGAAACAGTTGACATCATGGTGGACCACAAAACAGAGCCAAGTGGAAACCATCAGGCTCACTTCGGTGACATCCCCAATATACACTAGACCTCACCTCACATAGGGTTCCTTAAAGAGCACCACCAATTGAGGAAGAAGACTTCAGAAGAGAAGCATGTAGGGGCATTTCAGTGACACTCCCTCACTTCCTATTTTTCTGTTTTTAGAATAATGCACAACATGTCATTGCCCTTAATCTGCTAAAGGATAATGCACTGTCTAGAGGCGATCATTTATGGTAGTGGCCATAAGTCTTTGTAAAGAATTGTTTCTGAATAATTTATTTTAATGATGTTAGAGATTGAACCAAGGACTTTGAGCAAGAAAATTAGATCTTCAATTATTAATTTGTGCATCTAGCCCTAAGTGATTAATATTTTTTAAACTGTCGTACCAAACCTTGTTTTTTGTTTCTTTGGGATTTTTTTGCTCTTAAATTTCACGGATATAGTACCAAGATTTTTGTTACATGTTTCACTTGGAAATACAATAAATATATCAATCTGTCCATTGTTCATTTAAATACTTTATTCGTAGAATATTTATTAGGGGCAAATGTGGTGGTATTCATCTGTCAGCTCAGCTCTTGGAAGACAGGCAGAGGCAGGAAGAATAGTTTTTGGAAGGTAGTCTGGGCAGCATAGTAACTTTGAACTCGGCTTGAGCTACATAGCAAGGCCCTTTCTCAAAATAAATAAATATTTTAATATTTAGGTACTAGGGATTGAGTGATAAATGAAATAAAATGGATGTTCTATTTATAACTTAGTGAGAGCACAAATAACTATAATGTTCCACAATACAATGCTGTGATGGGAAAAATAGAATGTATCATGGAACCACACAGGAAAGAAATATACCCTAGATTCCACACCTTAGAAATGCATCTTCCTGGAACGAGTACCATTAAGATGAGACTTGAAAAATTAATAGGAACTATTAAAGAGGAAAATGAAGGCTGGTGGGTAGTATAGTAGCAGGGTACTTGCCTAGCACCTAGGAGGCAAACCCCAGTATCACCATTAATAAAATAATTTTTTTTAAATTATTAAAGAGTGAGATGAAGGTAATGATGAAGGGAAAACTTCCAGTTGGATACATAGGTCAGACTCTCATGAGAACTCTTTGTGTGTTAGAGATGAAGTTGGGAATCATCAAGTGTTAAAAATCGTAAGAAAGAATGGTATGGTTTACACTATGTGAACAGCAAAGCAGATCAAGGGAAAGCCCTGTGAGCATCAATGACTTAAAGAACTGACCAGTGGAGCACTGCAGATAAGAGAAATAAGTTCCAGACATGTGGAAAGAAAACCAAGAGGGTCATGGAAAAAACAGTAGCAGTGAAAGCTGTCACAGAAGGCTATCTGTAGATGCAAAAACCCTCACCTCAAAGGGAATAAGATGGGTTATTCAGGAGCCAAATATGAGTGGCTGTACTCTGGGAGAACAGATTTAAGCTTTCCCACATACCATGTTTTAACATAATAACAGTTTCATTAATGAAACTTCATGAAATTTCTGTTGTTACAGCACAGAAGAAAGATGCTTTTCCAATAGTTGGTGGAAACACCAGGAGGTAGAGTATAGCAAAGCTTCAAATCTGTGCTGGGGGTTTTACATGTTATCTGATAAAATTCATTACTTTTGGGTTGGTGAAAGAAAGCTGATGCTCAATTAAGTTAATACATCTCCCCAAATTTCAAGTGATAGTCACAGAATAGGTCAGGAGTAGGCAGGCAGGCAATTAGTAGCTATTGCAAAGTTATCTCAGGATCATTTGGTTCTGGATCTGTGACATTTCAACTCTCCACAATCATGAATTTCTAATTAGTCAGTCAACATAGGTGTGGCTTTTTTCTGTGGACTTCAGTTTGCACCCCTGTATTCTAGGATGTTTTGATGCACTTATTATATCATGTAAAACTGTGTTTTTTTTTTTTTTTAAAAAAAGGATATAGAGAGCATATACTCTTTCCGGTACCCTCAAACATGTTCCAGGTTGAACATGTATATATTTCTTGGGTTTTTTGTTTCTTTGTTTGGTTTGTTTGTTTGTTTTGTTTTGTTTTTCTGTGAAGAGACACCATGACCACAGCAACTTTTATAAAAAAAAACATTTAATTGGGGTGGCTACTTACAGTTTTTGAGGTTCAGTCCATTATCATCATGATGAGGAGCATGGTGGCATGCAGGCAGACATGGTGCTGGAGCTGAGAGTACTACATCTTACAGGCAACAGGAAATTCACTGACAAGAGATACTGAGGGAAACTTGGGCAAAAGAGACCTCAAAGTCCACCTCCACAGTGACACATTTCTTCCTACAAGACCACACCTAATAGTGTCACTTCCTTTGGGGTCATTTTCTTGGGGGTCATTTCACATTCTACTCCCTGGCACCTAAAGACTTATAGCTATATCATAATGCAAAAATACATTTAGTTCACCTTCAAAAGTTCCCACAGTCTATAACAGTCTCAAACTTGTTTCAAAATCTAAAGTCTTTTCTGAGACACATTGCAATCTCTTAACTGTAATTCCCCTGTAAAAATCAAAATCAAAAAGCAGATCATATACTTCCAGCATATAATGGCAATGGCACAGGATATACATTACCATTCCAAAATGCAGGGAAGGGAAAATAGCAAGGAAACACTGGAAAAAATCCACACTGAAAACCAGCTGGGCATACTCTAAACTTGGCAACTCCATGTCTGATGTCAAAGCACTCTTCAGATCTCCAAGTCTCTTCAGCTTTCTTGACTGCAACACTCTTCATTCTTTTGGACTGGTTCCACGGCTTGTTAGCAACTTTCCTCAGAAGGTACCCTACAGTTCTGGCATGTCTTTAACATCTTGGGGTCACCAAAGCAATCCAGGCTTCAACTTCCCAACTTCACACAATGGCCTCTCTAGACCTCAGTTCAGGAATACCCTTTGCACAGGCCTGGCTTCAGTAGCTTTATTCCACAACTCCTTTCTTCTTTCCTTGACTCTAAAGCCAGAACCTTATGGCCAAGCTGCCAAGGTCTACTGTTGGCTGCGACTGAAACATGGCTCTCTCATTCAATTACGTCTTCACGAACTGTCTTTCACTGCCTAAGTTTGGCTATCTTGAAACTTGCTATGTATACCAGTCTGGTTTCAAACTCAGAGATCCGCCAGCCTCTGCCTTTCTAGTGCTGGGAAAGGTGTGTCCCACCACACAGGCCTCTAAGCTTTTCTTTAGTTACTTTTCACAAATTGTAAATTTACCTAGGTGAAATCTTGTCCTGAGGTCACCACTCCCTTTATTCCATCTATCTCCTTGAACACAAAATTTGGCTGCATTCCACTTCCTGGTGCTCATTTTCACCTCAAAATTTTTATTTTGTATTACCCTGCTCCGCTTGCTTCTTTTCATTATAAATCTTATTAGAATTACCACTACAAACCACATGACAGAGTCTATTCTAGTCTGTTTTGAGATTTCTTCTGCAAGCAGAATTCATCCAAAACTCTTCATTTTATCCTTAGGTGAACTCTTCAGACAAGGACAAAAGGCAACCAATTTCTTCACCAAAATATCATGAGAATATTCACTAGAAAACATGCCCATATTCTTCTCTGTAACCTCTTGAGCCAAGTTCCCACAGTTCATCAATGTCATTCACCACTACTGTCTTCCATGTTTTTATTGATGTTTTGTTTGTTACTCTTTACTCTTTGGGGAGCCCACCTCTCAGTTCCCAAATAATCACACAGAGACTTATTCTTTCTTATGAATGTCTGACCTTAGTTTGGGTTATTTCTAGCCAGCTTTTCTTAAGAAAAATCATCCCAGGCAGGCGGATCTCTGTGAATTCAAGGCCAGCCTGGTCTATAAGAGCTAGTTCCAGGACAGGCTCCAAAGCTACAGAGAAATCATGTCTCAAAAAACCAAAAAAAGAAAGAAAAGAAAAGAAAAGAAAGAAAGAAAGAAAGAAAGAAAGAAAGAAAGAAAGATAGATAGATAGATAGATAGATAGATAGATAGATCATCCCATCTACTTTTTGCCTATGGGTGTATCTTTCTTTATTCTATATAACTTTCTTTACTTCTTACTCAGTAGCTGGCTGGGTGGCTGGCCTCTGACGTCCTCCTCTCCTTTTGTCACTCCCCCTCTTCTCTTTTTCTCCTATTTATTCTCTTTGCCTGGCAGCTCCACCTATTCCTCTCCTGCCTAGCTATTGGCCGTTCAGCTCTTTATAGACCAACCAGGTGTTTTAGACAGGCAAAATAACACACCTTCACAGAGTTAAACAAATACAACATTGAAAAGTTGCATCATTAAACAAATATTCCACAGCATAAACAAATGTATCACATCTTCAACTAATATTCCACAACATATATCCATTAAGCAGTAGCCTTAGCCAGAGCGTGTTTCTAGCTAGCTTCTTTTTTTTTTTTTTTCGTTGAATTAACCCATTACTCTTAATCTGTGTGCTGCCCTGAGGCTCATTTACCTCATCAACTTTGTTCATCTTGCCTTCCTGCTTCTTCCATATCTGGCTTGCTAGCTGCCCTTTTGTCTCTTCCCATTTATCCCTCAGCTCCATTTATCCCTCCTCTGCCTAGCTATTGGTCATTCAGCTTTTTAGTAGACCAATCACGTTGAAACAGCAGTACATCTTTACATAGTTAAACAAATGCAACATAAACAAATACAACACATCTTTACATAGTTAAAAAACTATTCTGCAGCAAAACAAATAGAACACATCTTTACTTAGTTAAATATTCTATTTCACAACAATCTTCTCCATAAAGATGTGTTTTCATTTTGTTTCCCATTAAGAAATTCACATCATCTCTAAGACCCATATTCAAGTTAATACACAATGTAATCTTTTAATATTGTTTTAGATATATAGTTAACAAGACTTCTTTATGTTTCTATCTTCTATATGATTATTTAGGGACTCAGAGTGCAAGGTAGGCTTGTTTTCTTTAACAGATAGCTTCTAAGATTAATCAGAATGCTGATATCATACATAATTACAAGGTTAAAACAACAGGAAGAACAAATGAGAATGTTTTGTGGATCAGGCCTGTTAATGACATATATTCCATTCATGCTATTACACTTCCTAAATTTGATAATATGTGTGTATATATAAGTGCAAGGTATTGAGAAATGTACTCCAGCTATATGCTTATGAAGGAGAAGCAGGTTAGATTGGAAATTGGCGGAATCTTCCTTAATGATGAACCACCTCAAAATGAAACAACTTTTCCTCCAGTGCACAATATGGTAATTACCCTTTTCCATTTTCAGTTCCCACCAAGACTGTTTTTCCTGTTTGAGCCACACTGAAAGCACAACGTATTGACTGTCCATCTAAAGCTATGAAGCTAGAATGAACATATATTATCTTTTAAACACTGAAAGTGAATTTTCTTTTCTCTAAATTGACACAGTACTATGTTGGAAATTCTCTTGTGAGAAAATACAATATGTTATCTTAGCTATCAAGAACAACTATTTTCCTTAATTGACAAATCTTTGACTGTTTCTATGTTCCTCCACTCTTTGGCTATACATTTTCAATAAATGTCTTTTAATTCATTGAGTCAATGTAGTTTTTCTACTACCCACTTCAAATATCATGTCTTAATATTTAAGCTTTCACTTTAAGAATGTTATGCTTTACTTAAAAAGTATTAAAAGATAAAAATAGATAAAACCCCAAGTCTAAGAATTGCAACAAATATAACTCTATATAACATATAACATATAGGTATGTGTGTATGTGTACATATCTATATATGTTCATTCCTTGATAATCTCAGTCCACAAAAGTACACTCCCACTGGCTTATTGAAACTGTGACATTTGCTTTCTTGTTTGAGTTCCAGAGTTTCCTCATAGTAGGAGAAATTTATTGACTTTAGTTTTTGCTAAATTAAACACCTCAACGGTCCTAGAGCCATTTCCCAAGAGCATTGTGTGATCTGCTGGCAAGTTGGGAACCTGCCCTGGCAAAAGCTGTGCAGATCCTAGAGGCCAAGAGCTTAAGAGAATTTGATCTATTTCTTTGAATGACAAGTGTTTCTCTGCTTGTGTCGGTACCTATCTCACACTGAGGCCATTTCCAGCACTTTTGTAGGTAGTTTAAAGAAGCATCTGAAAATAGTCTGCAAGAGTAAAGTCATAAAAGCTTACTTAGAATTGTGTGTTAACTGCGCCTTTACAAACGCTTCTCAGATACGATAGGATGTATAAAAACACTGACTTCTCTGCCATTGTCTGTCTCTTTGACAATGATTAAACTGTTTAACCTTTCAGGGAGATCGTTTCAACCCTTCAGAAGTGTCATGGAATTAGGATCCATAAAGTCCAAGATCTTTAGTGCTAAGTAGCATCTTATTTGGTTAGTGGTTGTTTTAATTTTATTTTCATTCCACAATTCCCTGTAACTCTCAGGTTAATCTCTGTTTTAGCTGGGTGTGGCTATACATGCCTATAATCTTAACACCTGAGAGCCTGAGACCACAGCATGGTTAGATCAAAACCATCCTGAGTTATACAGAAAACTCTTCACAAACTGTCATTCAAATCAGTTTTTATAAATTAAATTATTGGCTTTATAAACTTGGTCCCAGATAATGTCTTTTTGTCTTTCATTGCTATTACATTTAAATAACCCTTAGATAAACAAAACAAAAGCATCAGTAGGATGGATAGAAATAGACTGCCAAGACTAAATCATCTGTGGTTTAGAACTTATTCAAGTTCTAAAAAGTGGTATAGCCTGTAGTTTCAGCTGCTTGGGAGATTGAGGCAGGGACTGCAAATGTGAGACCGGTTTAGACAAGTTAATAAGATCCTGTCTCAAAGAGCTGGGTGCGTAGTTTAGTATGTTGTAAGAACTAAATTAGAGTTGTGTTTCAGTCATTACTTTAAAACTGTATCTCTGACTGAACGGTGGCAGTGCATGCCTTTAATTCCAGCACTCGGGATGCAGAGGCAGGTGGATCTCTGTGGGTTCGAGACCAGTCTGGTCCGTAAAAGTTAGTTCCAGTACAGAGCTGTTACATAGAGAAACTCTGTCTTGGGGAGGGGGAAAGATTTCTCTGTAATCATTCCCACTTACCACAAAGTGTGTGTCTATGTGTGTGTGTGTGTGTGTTTCTTGGGTTTTTCTTAAACCCAAGAAATTTTTTAAAAATTTGATTTTGGGATTTTTTTGTTTGTTTGTTTGTTTACCTGATTGCTTGTATTCTCAAGAAAGAGAATAAAAGGGAGGCGTGGAATAGGATGGGTCAGGAGATGGCAAGGATCTGGGAGGAGGTGGGGGAGGGGAAGACACTATGAGAATATATTGTACAGAAAAAAACTTTTTCAATAAAGACATAAGGGACAAAATTAGATCATTGTGATAAAAATGTTGCTCAAATGAGTTAAGGTATATAACTTAACTTTAAAGCCCTTATTTTAAGAACTAGGAAAATTTCAAATATATAAATTTTAATGAACAAATTATATATCACATATATAAACATATGTATAACATGTCCAAGACCATGCATCCACTCCCTAGTGTATAAAATAAAAACAATAAACATTGTTTTCAATGAGTTCTGTAATGAAAAAATGAACATTTGAAATTTTTATACCTTTTTTTGTTCATGCATTTTCTTATATGCTTTTATATAATCTTTCCAAACTTAAGAGTTAAGAAGTAGTATATTTATCTTCCAGAATTAAAAATTAATATTTTGATATTTTTACATCTTTTATTCAGAAATATATACTCCCTAAGTGTACTGTAGTTTTTAAGAGTAATATTGAAAAATACAGTTTCCCTTCTCCTTTCAAAAACAAAACAAAATAACAGGCCATTTTAAAAACAGATTTAAATTCACAACAAAACGTAGCAGAAAGTAAAGGTTTTACATACACCTACATATGCAGTTTCTCCTACTACCAGTATCTGGCAGCATGATATGTTTGGTACAACTGATAGACTTATATTTTCAAACTATTACTCCCTAGTATTGATAGATATAAATATAGACACATTAAAATTCCATTCTTGGTGTTATACGTTTATGGTTTTTAACAAATGTCTAATGGTATGTGGCAACTATTTTAATATCATAAAAAATTATCTCAGTGAGGGATCAGCTATGAATAAGAGATTACAATTTGAAAGAATACCCCAGAAGTAAGCAGACTTGGAAGGAAACCTTCTGCCTAGGTCAGAATTTGAGTAGTTACAGAATCTCTAGATACTGGGCCAAGGCTAACAGACAGTGTGAAATTCTACCAGTAGGGTGCCATTTTGTCAGTGCTGTCATGTGGATTTCCCAAACCCTGGGGATGCAGGAGTTTCAAGGGAGGTTGTTGGTTAGTTAACCTTGACGTAGGTCAAAGAAGCAAACAGTTCCACTGACAGGGACCGTGTGGCCAAGGATTCTGGGTGTGATCTTAAGAACTATCTTGTTTGTTTTCAGGTGATGCATAGCATTCACAGAGTAAAATGCCCACTTGGTAAGAGTAGAGCAACCTGCTGGAACATCTTTAAAGCTTGTGTGAGAGTGTAGAGAAAGGGGCAGAGGAGTTGCTCTCTGGTTGGCAGTATGCACTGAACGTTGGTGGCCTCCACAGATCATCTTGAAGCTCTGACCCATGTGGCTGTGACAGAGATTGGGCTGCTGAGGAATGATGAAGGTCAATGATGACATGGAGATAGCACCGTCACCTCTTCAGAGAGGACACAACAACAAAGTGGGCATTTGCAAACCAGTAAGAGGACCCTTACAACCAAACAATGTGCCAGTGCCTTGTTTTCAGATATTCCACCTCCCAAACTATTAGAATGAATTTCTGCTGTTTGAGCTCACTAGTTTTGACAGCTCAAGTTGAGTAATATAGTTGGTAAGTTCAGGGTAACTTACTTGGGGGAAAATAGTGTAAACACTGATGTTGTATTTGTGTTCCTATCTTTTAATTGCCACCTAGAAAAACTGTCTTAGAACCTGCATACCAAAGTATATGTAAAACTGACTTAAAAGATTCATTTAGGCTCAAGGTTTCACAGATTTTAGTATATAGCCCTTAACTCCTTTATTTAGGGACCTACCATAACCAGAACACCATGGCTACAGGAGCATGAAGCTCATGTCAGGGCAGAAAGGAAGCAGTGAGATGAGAGAAAAGGTCTGGAAATAAGACACAACACTATCAGAATACTCCCCGAGTGACTGACTTTCTGATTGAGGCTTCACCTTATACAGTTTGCATCACTTCCAAAAATGGTGCTGCCAGCTGGAGAGCAGGCTTTCAACACATAAGCCTAATGGGGACCTTCATCTTGAAGCCATAGCAGAGGCCTTGTACAGCCAGGCCTGTCTGGCCATGGTTGGGTGGATAGCTAAAGATTTTGCCTTGAAAATCTAGCTGTGACTCAAGAAGTAAAGAGTGTCAGCACATTGTATACAGTAGGTGTTTGGAAGTGAGTGAGGCTGGGAGAAAAGCGATAAAATGTAGGAAATGCAGGTAATTGGAATAATTTTATCCTCATGGACAAATGTAGTGAGTGTCCAACCTATAGCAACACAGAAAGACTTAGTTTAAACCTGTGACATGGAGCTGAGCATTTAGACTATGTCAAGAGTCAGCCAAATAAGATCTTGATAACCAGAGAAAGTATTCTCACTAATTTTTGCTTTGTCTTTATAATGTGTAGGCTTAGTATTTATCTGTTTTGAAGCTAAAGTTCAGCAAGATAGTTTTTTTTTTCCCAAGGTTACCTAAATAGAAAGTGGTGAAGCTGACATTTGAACATAAGCCTGAAGGATTGCAAAAGCAGTGTACTTTTATTCCAATATACCAAGTTGTGTAATAGGAACGAATACTGGATTAGGTGTCAAAACAACTGACTTCTAGTCCTAGATTCGTTTGCTGTCTTTATGACCCTGGTGGCAGCCTCTATAGATTGTTGTTAATTCTTCTCAAGATTAGACTAATACATTTTCTATTTTCTCATGAAAAGATAATATACAAATGTAATTAATATCTCAAAATATATTTTTATAAAAGATAACACACTATTCTTAAGTAACAGTTGAGTGCTTAATCCAAAAACAGGACATTTACACCACCACCTCTAAGGCTAGGAATCACTGCAGAAGAGACACAGAAAGAATGTAAGAGCCAGAAGACAGGGAGAAAGGCTGTGAATATTGACTTTTGGGAATGGCAAAGCCAATGTAGTCATAGCCTCACAGCAGCTGTGGATGTCTACAGTGACCCTACACAATACTGTGTCCACCATCAGGCAATCAGTCACATATTAAGAAGGACCCATGGGCCACCCCTTCCCAGATGAAGTGAGTATTCCTTATAGAAGGATTTTATGGTAGGGGCAGTCAGCATCTTTAGTTACATATTCACTGAGGTGTCCACTGGGCTCTAAACCCATGATCACGCAGGTGATTCTGGTTAAAGTCAGTGGGACTCAGAAACAAAGGAGAATGTGTTTGAAAGGGCATTTTGAGAGGAGATGGCTTAGTGGAGTGGCTAGAGGAGGTTAGAGAGGGAGACAGTTAAAGTAACCAGCATGGCCTTAATGTCTGAAATTGTCAAGAACAAATTCAACGAAAGTTACAAATCTGTTTAAAAAGATAATATACCATTTTAAAAATTGTTTTATCTACATATAAACATATATATCTATAAACAAGAAAATTTAAGATCAAATATTCTTGAACTATTTCCCCACTATGTTTTTATATCAACCCTATATCTACTGTATCCATTTCATTATCCATATTCTTGTCTAAGTTGGTTTTACCAAGATACACTTCATATGCAGTTAGTAATAGGCTTCCATATTCCACCTTCACTTAATACTGTTCACTGATTGCTTGTATAATCTATTTTCTATTTTTCTGATTAGTGAAGTAGAGACATTTTTATTTTAAGACAAGGTTTCTCTGTGTAGCCTTCGTTGGCCTGAGTCTAGACCAGGCTGGCCTTGAACTCACAGAGATCCACCTGCATCAACCTCCTGAGTGTTGTGACTAAAGGCATGGGCCACCATGACCAGCTTGTAGTAGAGAACTTTTTAAAGTTTCTTTTCTAGAAATTATCTATTCTGTTCTTTCGCCTATTCTTGTGTTCTGAGTTAGATTTTTATCATTTTCATGCCGGTAATTTTACTATGAATTACATACCCCTGATCTTTATGTGCAAGTATCTACTATAAACTGATATAGTTTTCACATTTTTTCCCAAGTAACATGGGTGATTTATTTTTATTTTTAGTAAGCTTAGCTTCTTGTTGAAAATCATTGTGATATTTTTAAAATCTTCATGTAATACAGAAATCGACTTTCTACTTTAATTCATAATACTTTTTTATGAAGTTTTTATTAATTATTTCCCAGCCTGATAACATCACATTTTATGTTGTTAATTTTGTGAAGAGTGGATAAATGGTTAGTTTATATAGTCTATTTATTAGAAATAATATTAATAAGCACCATACATGTGCTGTTTCTCAGATCTTCTCATGTGGTTTCTTTCCATTTTAGTTGAGATTTACCAAAGTCTCAACTCTGATTCATTTAATTCATAATACTTTTCTCTAGCAGTTACTCAATGATTTGTAGCTATTTATTACATGGTTAGTTATGAGTTTTTCATTTTCCCATTTAATGTTTCTAGCCTTTAATTCCATGTATTTTCAGATATTATCAATAATGTTTAACTGTGACAGTTCTAAGGAAACTTTTCTGAAAAGCACTATATGATAGTTTCTCTTTCTGTGTGTGTGTTGGGACTCTTGTACAGCATAATAAACCTTCACTCTACTAATGGGCAAACCCACTAATCCCAAGAGGTAATTTTTTTTTAATGAGGCATTTTAGCACTATCATATTTATTGTGACTGGGAACATGTTTGTTGTTTTGTGAATATATGTTCCTTCTGTGTCTTTTGTCATTAGATTGGATCTATTTATTGCGATTGGGAACGTTTGCATTGATTTTGCTGTTTTATGAATATATGTTTCTTTGTTTGTATCTCTTGGCATAGATTGAATCCATTTTCTTGATTTTTGTCTTTCTAGTGGTTTGAAAGTTGAACATCCTGTTTTTAGTTTTCAATTTATTTCCTATACACAAAATTGAGTAGTTTATAATAATTAGATATCTTAGCCCAGGATCTTGGTAAATTTGAGACCAACCTTGTCTATATAGCAAGTTCCATATCATCAAGGGCTATATGATGAAACTCTATGTCAAACAGTCTGTAATATGTGTATCTGAAAATTAAAGATAAATCACTAAAAGGAAATGTCCCCTTCTAGAGGGACACATGGTTATGTTTTACAATATCACTTCTGCATCTATGTTTTACTAATATATTTTAATAGATATGTATTTGTTAATTTTCTCACTGATATGACCAAATACCTGACAAGAAGCTACTAAAGGGAGATGAAGATTATACAGTCCATTATCGTGGTGGCGAAGGCATGGCCGCTGAGAGCTCTGTGGTGATAGGAACGGGTGCAGTTGGTTTATCATCCTTTAACACTCAGGAAGCAAAAAGACAGGAAACCTGAAGGGACAGTAACCTTAAGACTTGTTCCCTTCTACTCTAGGTGATCTGTTCCATTGGCCCATTTCCCAAAGGTTTTACAACTCAGATTAGTGGAATGAGCCTGGCTTTACAGTGACACACTTTCTTCAGCTAGGCCCCATGCCCTAACAGTTCCACAAATTTCCAGACTGTCACCAAGTGAGGACCAAGGATTCAAACACATGAATATCTTGGGGGAACAGTTAACATTGAAACTGTAACAAAATAACAAATTATTGCAATTTGTTTGTTTGATTTTCCTTTTTCAAAGTGCTGAGGATCCGACCCAGGATCTCACTCATGCTCACCCTGGGCTCTACCACTGAATTGCACTCTAGTTTTGATGTCCCTTTTACAAATATATTTTAACTGTTAAAAGAGTCACAGTTACAGTAGGCTTTACAACTGCAGTCATGCATTCACTCATTCAGCAGATGTTTGAGAACCTGTAGAAGTCAGAAATTCCTCTAGGCACCGGGAAACCCAAGAAACTAAATAACTGCTGTTGCTTGTGTGATAAATGAAAGCATCATGGGAAATAACTATAGATAAAAAGAAAAAGAAGATTAAGGGCTGATTTTAGGGCATGGTGTAAATTGAAAGTACCCCAAATGGGAAACTAAGAGAGATGGCTCAATGGTTAAGAGCATTTTCTGTTGTTGCAGAGGACCAGGGTTTGATTCCTTGTACCCACAAGTTAGCTTACAATTGTCTATTGTATTATTCCAGTTCTAGAGGATCTTATGCCCTTTTCTTGCCGCTTTGGGTGTCACCGCCCTAGAGGTGGTGAGACCGTGGAGCTGATAAATGAGGCGGTCTAGAGTCTCATGCAATAACCAATTTTATTCAAAGCATCAGACAATTTGTACTCTGACGGTTAAGAGGAGTCACATGAGTAAAGTGTACAATCTCAATGACAAGCCATACATGCCAGGCAAGTGTATGCCTCCATAGAAGCTCATAAACAAATAACAATAATCAGTTGTATTGAATAATCTAAGGTAAACTTATTCCTATCTGCTACACCCGGGAGGGGCATGAAAGCCCATCCAAGAACAACTCCCCAAGTAGTCCTTCAGCTTCCTTCCACAGTATGCCAGGCACTCACGTACACCACATGTACAATAAATGAGTAAATGTATGTAATTTGAAAAGATTAACTTACCATTTTTTAAAAAAGAAATAATTTTTTTGAAGAATCTGAAGTCACAAGACTTTTGTGTTGGTATCATGGAGTTTTCTCACATGTCTGATACCTGGCCATTAAACACAGCGTGGTGAGTAAACATACATGCAGGCAAACACTCATACATATAAAAAGAAAATTTTAATTAAAGAAAGGAACCAAAAAGGAACTGCCAGATGGACAGGAATTGCAGAAGAATAGCAAGTTTGGGAAATCGACAAAAAATTTTTTCAAGGGAGTTATCAACTGTGCTAAATGGTGTAAGATGAAAACTGAGAGTTGACCTATGGATTAAGCAACAAGGAAGTCATTGACAACCCTGACAAATAGTTTTAGTGGAGGAAGAGAGACGAGCCTGCTTAAGTTCAAAGGAAAGTGAGAAGAAATCTGAGACAGGAAATGTAGACTGCTTTCTCCAATAGCCCTGCTGGAAAAGTAGGAAAGAAGTAGAAGGGAGGAGAAGAATGCTAGCTAAATGGGAAAGTAAGACAGAGGCTTTCTAAGGTGGGGGTGGTAGTGCAATAGGCATACTCAAAGGGAAGTATTCAGTAGAGGATGAAAACCATGAAATTGTAGGTCAAGAGAGGTATTAGAGGAATAAGGTATTCAAAAAACAAGAAGACAGAAGCTCCAAGCAGTAGTTCATGGTTTTGCACTGCCTTCTTAGGAATGTCCTCATTTATAGCTTATCAGTTATTAAGAAGTGTACTTGACAAATCTATAAAGAATAAGCTATTGCATCAATTTACATAATAATATAAATCATGGAGCCCATGAGATGGCTTGTCAGTTAAGATCACTGGCTACTTTCAGAGAACCAGGGTTGATTCTTGGCACCCACGTGGAGACTCACAGCCATCTGTAACTCCAGTTCCAAAGCATCTGATGCCCTCTTCTGGCATTCATGGGCATCAGAAATGCAAGTGGTGCAAAGACAAAACACCCACGCACCTAAAACAAAACAAAACAACCTCTTATAAATGGCCTGTTTTTATTAACACCTTTATTCTTATCTGATCTCAGCCAGGAATATACTACTGGCTTGTCTTCAGCTGTGTTTTTCCATATAGATTTATTTTTTTAAGCATCAAAACATTTTACCTTGAGTACCTTGGGATTTTCCCGCCCCGGGAATTTGATGTTTAACCTTTGGGCCACCCAGCAAGCTAAGAAAGTGCTACCTCTTTTATCTTCTTAGACTTAAATAAGCCTCAAGCCATATGAGAAAGTTAACATAATACTACCATGAACAGCTTTTGTAGCTACTTGAAGAAAATCATAAATATGGCCCATAAGATCCTTGCCCAACAGATTCCTAAATGTAAATGTAAAAAGTTACTTGGTCTTTAATGTTTTATGAAAATTGTTGGTACAGTTGCCAGCATCAGATAGGACCAGGTATTCAATTTCCTATGTATAATTGAATACATTATTTTTTATTTTTAAAGTTTAGTATTATTTGATTTAATTAAAGCAAATGTATTTTAAAGGAAATTAGTAATGATGTTGATTCTGAATTATCTGGTTAATACAAATGATGTGTACTTTTCCTGCTATTCTTCATTCTCATTTCTTTGTTTCTTGATTGCTAAAAAGTAATGCAATGTACACTGTTCAGGTAATTGTTTCAAATTACCTTTTTATGGTATTATCAGCTTGTAGGCATTAATTTCTCTAATTGTCTAGTAGTAAATCCCTTATCTGGCATTTAATCTTGCCTCCCTGGGAAAACCAGGCCTTACCACAGAGTAAATTTTCACATTGCTGACCCGAAGTAACACGAGACTGTGTCTTGGCAGTGAACCTTTGCTTTCTGTTATTCATAGGAAGGATAATGATGTACTCTGTTGCCTCGAGGCCCTAGTTAAACTCCAGTAATAAGTAACGTCTAAATATTGTTTGCAAAGGTTTGCACTGGGAAATTCCAGGATCATAATTGCATTGACACATTATTTTTGCTTCTTTTGGAAAGCACAGTAATTAAAAATAGAACTTTTAAAAATTTCTGCTTTAAGTTCATCTTAGTTCTGTCAGCTTGAATTTAGAGGATCTACACAGTAAATTGGAAATGTTTACTAATTTTTATTACTAAATTATATATGTGCACATGTGCAAGCACACTCACATGATATGTGTGCATAAGTAAACAGATGCCTTGCTATGTGTACCTGTAGCCAGGAGAAGCCATCAGCTGGGTGTCCTGATAACTGCCTTATTCCCTTGTAAATGTCTCTCACTGAACCTGACACTAGTTGGGTGGCTAGTAAGCCTCAATAGTTGCTCCCACCCCCAGTTCTGGAGTTATAGGAATCCATGCACCCACATCCAGCTTTTATTTAGGTGTAGGGGATTTGATATCATGTCTTTATTACTGTAAAAGAAATATTCTGCTGAGCTCTCTACTCAGCCCCGGATTTCTCCCATTTTTTATGAGTAGGAAACATGAGATTAGAACGTGAAGTGAAGCTGACCAATTTTTAATAGTGAAGAAATGATAGATTTTTGTAGAGATAAGATTTCCCAAGCGTTCCTCACTAATGTGAAAAAGAATGTCAAATTGTTCTAATTTTCTGGAAAGTGTAAGATGTAATTTCTTAGATGGAATAATAATAAAAGACAGGTTTAAATTTTCTGTTAACTCTAAAAGTCTATGATTTTATCTTCTACTCTGGCCTTGTGAGTACCGATGAATCATGGGCTAGCTTTGAGTTCTGTGCTTGGGTAGTTTGAAACAGGTGTTTTAAAACATCTGCTGTAAAAATTTTCCATTTTCATTTCTCATTATCAAAATTCACTTACATGTAAAAATCCTTTGGGTCTGAGGAGCCAAATTGGTAGAGCATTTCCCCATCATGCATAAGGCTCTGGGTCTAAATACAAGCATCATGTGAAATCAGATGTGGTGGTGCATGTCTGTAATCCCAACTTGGGAGTGGAAACAGGGGTGTCAGAAAGTCATTATCGTCCTTAACTGCACAGAAGGCCTGGAATTCATCAGACCATATTTCAAAACTGCAAAGAATTTTAAAGTACTATGGCAGTGCCTTCCCATAAGTGCATGGTGTCTGCATTTGCCTTTTTTGTTAAAAAAAAAAATAGTGCTCTAAGATTTTTTTCAAAGTCTTGTTAGAATATTTCAATTTAAAGCCACAAAATTCTAGTTGTGTTACATTTAATTGTTAATATTTATCAAAAATATTCATGTGTTATTTCATTATTTTGGAATTTGGTACTTCATTTTCAGAATGAGGTTTGTTAACAATGATGAAAGAAGTTTAACTTTCAGAATTTTAGAGTTAGAGCTCTAGTTATTTTGGTTGATATTTTAACTATAGGAACTTGTCACTAGATTTAGTTTAGGAGTACTTCAATTTTTAATTAGAGAGTAAAATAGGAACATCATAATCTTCTCAGCTATACTTAGTTGAAATTATGTTTTTATAAACTATAGAGCAGTTACTGCTCAGCTTCCTCTAGATACAGAGATGAGATTTTTTGGAAAAAGAGCAAAAAATAGGTCCATCTCATATGAGTGAAAAACAGAACAAAATATGAGTATCTCAACATCCAGGATCAGAGAACCAGATCTGAATCGCTTCTTAATCATAGGGCAGTGTTTGGGTGGCGGGGAAGAGGTACAGAAGCATTTTGACAAATTTGGAAATACACAGCTAGAAGTAAAGCGAGTACAAACATTAAATTACAAATCAATGATGGCTGTGTTGAAGACTTTGGAGAGACACAGCCTGCATGGCCATAAATGTGTACGTAGGCTGTCAGCCAAAGTGAGTCACAGAAGCTTTGTGTCCCTGCAAACTGATGAAGACAGCTTAGCTGTTACCTGCCATTAACCTTCTAATACCTCAGTTTTGGATTATTTATTGTTAGTTTAAATCCCTCTTACATACATAGTGTTTGTGTTTTTCTCCCTCATCCTTTTTAGTACATGAATGTTTACCCTTCTAGTTTGTGGCATAAACCTGGGGGAACAGAGATCTAAAAAATGAGATGGAGTAAAATCTCACATGATAGCTAACTTTATTCAGAACATCAGGCAGTTTATACTCTGAGGGCTAAAGCGAGTCACCCGAGTAAAGTGTAAAATTGCAAGGACAAGCTGCCTGTGGCAAAACCATGTTTTTTCTTTGGAGGAATATAAACAGATAACAGTAGGCAGCTGTAATGAATAGTAGACTGAAGTAAGCTCACGCCTATCCACTACACTTGGGAGGGGCATGAAAGCACATTCCAAGAACAGCTCCACGTTTTGAAGAAGCCGAGGTCACAAGTTTCTTCTTTTCTTGGAGTTTTCTCACAAGTACTCAGAATCCTCCTCATATGACTCCATCCTTGGACTGTGTTCTGACACATGAGTACTTGGTGTTCCAAAGGTGGTGTGGCAGAGTGTAAACTGTTAACCTTGGTCTCATCTCTTTCTCCATAGTAGTTAACGTATAGATCGCTCCTCACTTTCCAGCATCTCTCACGCTGTGTGGCCAAGTGACTGCCCATGTAAGCAGAGGCAGATCATACCTGTCCTCGTCCTGACCCTAAAGTACTTCCCACATGAACTTCTTGACATCTTTTCACCCTCTCCTTGATGGATTGTGGCAGTCACCATTACACTGGGTCTATGAATTGCTGCATGAAGCACAATTATTTCAGCCCACATCCAACCCTAGTCCTAGAATATTCCTCCTGGATCCATAGATAATAAAGAAATGAACTCTCTTCTGTCATAGTTGGACTGATTATTATACTTGAGAAATTGAGACTAATTAACAAAATAGAGAAGTGATTAACTGAAAGGGGCCCTTATCATTGGGAAAGGAGATGATTTTTTAATGAAGATAACTCTGTCAGCTGGACTAGTTGCTGTATTCTCTTCTTGTAAAGTTCACCTAACTGTGCACCTGTAGTTCCAACTTCACATCAAATACCAAGACCAATAGAAATATATAAGGAGTGAGTTAGTTGCTTGTGAGCCCATTTAAACATTGATGGAACTGATCCCTGTGATTTAGTCCCAGCGTTTTTTCTAAAGAAAGTTCCTAAATTCCCACCTTGTACCCCAGTGACTTTATGCTAATTTTCCAAGGACTAAAATACTTGTTCCTAATCCAGGCTGCTCTCCTGACTTGATTCACTCATCTCTGAAGAGTGGACTGCAGCAGTGTGCATGCTGCTTGAACCTCTGAGTATCACCTGTGTCCTGGCTGAGATCCAGAGCTTGGTCTTATACTTGGCTGGGGACTATGCTGCATCTTCCCCAGTGCCCTATTCTGGTTTTCCATTCTCTTTACTGCTTCTCAGACCCTCTGTGAAGCTGCTTCTGTATCCTGCCTACTTTCAACCCCTTCCAAGTGATGTCCATATTTGTCTTTTTGTCCAACAACTAACTGCTTTCCCTATGTCTGAACACCCAATAGTCATTCAAATTTTAAAATCTAACTTTTCCTTCTTTAGAATTTCCTGATATATAAACATTGTCCAGTTGTTCTTGTAACTTTTGAGTTTTATAAAATCCTTTTGAAAAAGTATTACATAAGGAAAAACTTTTGCAGTAGGGAAAATTGATTTACATAATCAACTGTAGTTTTATATACCTGATAACCATTTTTTACATATATAGAAACCTTTTTTAAAATATAAATATGTGGGGCCAGATAGTGGCTCAGTGGGTAAAGGTGCTTGCTGCCACACCCGAGGTTGATCCCTGGACCTACATAAGGGTAAGAAAGAGCCACTCCACAAATTTGTCTTCGGTCCTCATGTGCATGCACACTCACACACACACACATATACACACACACGATCACTATAAAATAAAATCTAAATATGCATATTTCTGTTTTAATCTATTAGAAAAATGTCTAAAGAATTGTTTCCAACTTGAATACTTAAACCAGATTTGTGTTAGTATATTTCTGCATATGAGATTTTAAAAACTAGAATCTTCCCTCTATTAAAATAATTAAGATGAAAAATCCCAGAAGTCTTTTTATTGAAACAGTTAACCCTGCCATTACCAATATTACTTTATTGTTTTGTTTTTGCTGTTGTTTCAAGATAGGGTTTCTCTGTAGCTTTGGAGCCTGTCCTGGAACTAGCTCTTGTAGACCAGGCTGGCCTCGAACTCACAGAGATCCGCCTGCTTTTTACTTCTGAGTGCTGGGATTAAAGGCATGTGCCACCACGGCCTAGCTACCATTATTACTTTTGAAGACTGATAATCTGTAGCTCTCAGGAAGCTGTTCAAAGCCAACTCTAAATAGTGTGGCTCAGTAAAGTAGCTGCCAGCACAACTCCTCCTGCAGCTAGAAGTAGTTGAACAACTGAATGTAGCATGATATTGGGGTTCAACCTGAAGACCAGAAATAGCAAAGCATCCAGCCACTGGCTCTTACCTCGACCTCAGTCTGAAAATTGTGATTCTGCCTCCAGGAATCTCTGAATAAGACTGTGACTGAGAACTGTCTTCTTCCGTTTTATAATCCTCTCTAGTTCTGGGATTAACGGTGTGCACCACTACCGCCTGGTTTCTGTGGCAGCTAGAGTGGCTTCTGGGATTAAAGGTGCTACTGGAATTAAAGGTGTGTGTCATTGTAGCTGCTGAGATTAAAGGTGTGTGTCATCTTTGCCTGTAAGGCTGGCCAATGTGGCTGTTTTACTTTTCTGATGATCTTAAGACAAGCTTTATTTATTAAAATACAAATGAAATGTCACTACAACTGAATGTCAGAAGTGTGCCCAATGAGGTCCCAAGAGGAAGACGGGGATTTGTCAACACACCTTTGACTCTAGAAAGGTGGCCTTGGGTGGCCTGTTTATTCGCCAACCCTCTCTAGTCTCGAATATAGACAGGTACTCTTCTTACAGGAATGTTACAGCACACCTTTAGCCTAGCCCCTATGTGACTCACAGAAACTGATGGTCACCCCATGCCTGCAGCTGAACCCATGTCAGACAGAGAGACCAGCAAACTGAAGCTACTTTATGAGCTGTGTCCCATCTAGTAGTGAATGCCCAAAACCTCTGCAGTGAAAATACTGAGATGCCCAAGACACTCTGTGCTGAGTGTAGTGAAATTAGTTATACATCACAATGAAACTTGGACTTGGAACCAAAGCTACCACAGCCTATCCAGCCATCACTTTAAGAAAAATTGTCAGGAAAGAAGTGAGTTTTGTTTCATTTTGTTTTTCACCACAAAAGCTACTCTACAAAAAGTAAAAGCAACTGGCCCACCAGCTGGTCAACATCGGCCATCAGAAGAGGAAGGAAACAAGGTGACATGGTGCTTGCAAAGGGGCTCAGTAATTTCTCCAGCAGCAAAACATAAAGATAAGAAAAATAACTAGAGATACAGAAAAGAGTTCAAGGTAAGGATTGTAAGGTAATTTAGAGAAGGGTAATTATAAAGAAATCTAGAAAAACATTCAAAAGTAGAAGTAGAGGTCACAAGAACCAAACAAATATCCCAGAGCAAAAGAATTTAAAGTTGAGAGTCTCAATAGTAGAATAGATCAACAAAAGGAAGAGTTTCTAAGACAGAAAGTGGTTCTTTTAAAATAATATACTGAATAGCCATTCGCTGCTTTGCTAATTAGCAGACTCTAAACAGAAGTCTTCAGAAAACCTGGTGAGTACCTAATAGATGGTGTGGGTGGGAAAGCATATACGGTGATTCAGGGAAATGCCTGGAAAGGAGAAGGTCCCAGGTAGAGGACAGCAGGAAGAACACCAAAGGACAGCACCCAGGAGTGAAATGGAGTTAGGAGTTCAGGTGTTCCCAGAATAGATCTCTGGCAAGAGGATTTTTCATTAATTCCAACATGGAGCAAGATTTAATTGCTGAGACTGATGAGAAAACATAGATTTAAGTTGTAATGTTGAATGTATAAGTCACTGAGAATTTTTTGTTAATTAGTTTGTTTATTTTACATTCTGACCACAGCCTCCCACCTTCCCTCTATTCCCACCCCTTACTTCTTCCTTCCCCTCTCAATCCACCCCTCCTTTGTAATCACTCAGGAAGGGAGCAGGTCTCGTCCCATGGACTTCAGCAAAGCATGGCATATCAAGCTGCCATAAGACCAAGCACCACCCCTGTATTCAGGCTGGGCAGGGCAATCCAGTATGAGGAATAGTTAGCCAAAGCTAACTAATAAGTAAATGGGAGCAGAATAGCAGGATATAGATTGAGCTACACAATTGTCACCTATATGCAGGGAGCCTAGGTTGGCCCCATGCAGGCTCACTGATTGTTGGTTCATACTCTGTGAGTTTCCATGAGCCAGAGTAGTGGTTTCTGTGGGTTTTCCAGAAATTTCCTGACCCCTCTGTTTTTCATACAAACTCTCTTCCTGCTCATTAACAGGACTTCTAGAGCTTAGCCCAGTGTTTAGCCATGGGTCTCAGAATCTGCCTCCATCAGTCACTGAATGAAGGCTGTCCACTGATAACCAGGGTAGTCATTAATGCAATCAGAGGGATTTATGTACCACATTTTCTTTATCTTTGGTCGAGGGGCATCTAGGTTGTTTTCAGGTTCTGGCTATTACAAATAAAGCTGTTAGGAACATAGTTGAGCAAGTGTCTGTTGGACCCTGGAGTCCAATTACTGAGGAGGAGTCACCCCAAGAAAACACTCTCACACCTCAGTTGATGTAAAAGCATGAGGATTTTAATTAATTCTGTTGCAGCAAGGTCTTTCGGCATTCAAGAAGCCAGAAAGACCCCAAATAGCTGACACAGGCTACTTTTAAAGCAAAAAGCCATAGAAACAAGGGGGGGGGGGATACTTGGAGGTTGTTTTCCAACCATTGGGATTGGCTTATTCAAAGGGCTATTAACAATGATTGGTCTGAGCCAGGACTGGAGGGTGGTTTCCAGATCAGGTGAGGTAAGAGGAAACATTTGAGGGTTACTTTGGCCCCTTCCCAGGGACTGAGTCAAAACATCAGGAACTGAGTCAACATCTTATGGGTTATTTTGCCCCAATTTCAACAACTGAGTTCTATCTGGAGAACATTCACAAAGACTCAGGGAGATGCAAAGTTTTCAACATTTCAGTACGTGTGTGGGTAATTGTTAGACTTTTGGTTCCCAGGGGAGGGGGGAAAGCACTAAGGCTGAGAGACCTCAGAGTTGTCTTAAAAGTTTTATAGTGTCCTTGTAGTATGAGTGAGTATTCTTTTGGTATAAGTCCAAGAGTGGTATTGCTGGGTCTTGAGATAGATTGATTCCCAATTTTCTGAGAAACCACCATATTAATTTCCAGAATGGTTTAAAAGATATCAGAAAATGGGAAGATCTCCCACGCTTATGGATCAGGAGGATTCAACACAATTCCCATCAAAATTCCAACACGATTTTTTAGAGACCTTAAACGAACAATATTCAACTTCATATGAAAAAACAACAACCCAAAAAGAAAAACAGGTTACAACTATTTTGTACAGTAAAAGAACTTCCAAGGGTATTACCATCCCTGATCTCAAGCTCCAGTACAGAGCTATAGTAATAAAAACAGCCTGGTATTGGCATTAAAACTGACAACTGGATCAATTGAATCTATTCGAAGACCCTGACATAAATCCACACATCTACGTCCACCTGATTTTTGACAAAGAAACCAAAACAATAAAATGGGTTATAAAAGCATCTTCAACAAACGGTTCTGACATAACTAGATGTTGGCATGTAGAAGAATACAAATAGATCCATATCTATCACCTGCACAAAACCCAATTCCAAGTGGATTCAAGACTTCAACATAATTTCAGTTACACTGAACCTGATAGAAAAGAAAGTGGGGAACAGCCTTGAACACATTGACTCAGGAGACAACTCCCTGAATAGAGCACCGATAGCATAGACACTAAGATCAGCAATTACTAAATGGGACCTCATGAAACTGAAAAGCTTCTGTAATGCAAAAGACACTGTCAATAGGACAAAAGGGCAACCTACAGAATGGGAAAAGATCTTCACCAACCCCACATCTGACAGAGGGATGATCTCCAAAACATATAAAGAACTCAAGAAACTAGACATCATCAAACTAGACAAATAATCCAATTTAAAAAATGGAGTACTGATCTAAATAGAGAATTCTCAAGAATCAAATGACAGAGAAACTCTTAAAATTTCTCCATCCTTAGCCATCAGGGAAATGTAAATCAAAATGACTCTGAGATTCCATCTTATACTTGTCAGAATATCTAAAACACAAACACAAAGGCAACTTATGCTGGAGAATTTTTTATTAGGCTAAAACTTTAGAATTATTAATAAGATATAGCTAATTCCTATACTATAATATATCACTCATTACCTAACAAACATATCTTCATATACCTAAGAACTACCTTATTAAGGCTATTGATTAATCATAAGCATCCAGGGGCAGGGAGTGTGTGCAAAAAGATTTCTCCACTAAGAAAAGCCTCAGGCCGATGGAATCACTGCAGAATTCTACCAAACTTGAAAGAGGACTCAATACCAATACTACTCAAATTATTCTAGGAAATAGAAAAGGAAGAAAGGCTCTCTAACTCTGTTTATGAAGCAAGTATTACTCTGATACTAAAACCAGAATAAGACAGAAATAAAACTGTAAGCCTGTCTTCATTTTGAACATAAATGCAAACATCCTTAATAAAATATTAACAACCTGAATTCAAGATTACATAAAAAACATCATTCAAGCCAGGTGTAGAGTTCAAGGCCAGTTTGATCTATATATGATATGAGCCAGAGAGATGGGGGAAAGAAGGGAATGTGACTAGGTTAAGCAATACTAAAGATATATGAAGAATCCTTACAGAAATCTACTAATTTGTAAGCTAATTTTTAAAAATTCCAACATGAATGGGGGAGGATCTGTGGGCAGTAGATAATTGCTGGTGAATGAAGAGTCACCCCTTTGGAAATATGGCTGTTTATATTTTGCCTATTGATGGCCCCACACTCATGTACATATGGATAGCACTGGTTGGACTCCAGACTGTCAGAAACAATAAATAAGTAGAGGAAATGAAGTTGGGAGGAAATAGGTTGAAGGTCACTGAGGGAAGGTGGGGGGAGGAGGAGTAAACACAGTCTGTCTAGATACATTGTATGGGTGTACAAAATTTTCAAAGAATGAATTATTGTGGAATATTACTTTAAGGTGTGTTACATTTCTTTATGCTGTGAACGATTCATTTTAATGATGCAAAGATGTGTTGCATTCTTTTATGTTACATTTGTTTAACTCTGTGAAGCTGTGATTCTTTTTTTTTTTTCTTTTAGTAATTTTATTAAATTATAAAAAGTTTCCATTTACGCCCCTCCTCCCAACGCCCTCCCACTCCCCCCCTCCCTCTCCTCCTCCCTCTTTGTCCCCAAGGGAAGTCAGGGTCTCCTGCCCTGTGGGAAGTCCAAGTTCCTCCCCCCTCACTCCAGGTCCAGGAAGGTGAGCATCCAAACAGACTGGATCCCAAAAATCCAGTATATGCAGAGGAAACCAGTCCCAGTGTCATTGTCAATGGCTTCTCGGAAAGACTGCAGGCCAGCCACATTCAGAAAATCCAACCACATTCAGAGAATCTGGTTGGATCACATGCTCTTTCAGTCACGGTCCATCTGGCCTTGGTAAACTCTCATTAGATCCGACCCCTTGTATCAGTGGGTGATAGTATCCCTCGCAGTCCTTCGTCATTTTCTTCCTCCTTTTGCTCCTCGTTTGGAACTTGGGGGGCTCAGTTCGGTGCTCCAACGCGGGCCTCCATCTGTATCGTCATCCAACGCCAGGTGAGGGATCTATGGTGATAAGCAAAATATTCATCAGTATGGTCACGGGCCAAGGCTGGTTCAGGCACCCCCTCCTCTGTCCAGAGAACAATCTGGGGATCTCTCCTTGGACCTGGGATCCCATATATAATCAAGTTTCCTGTAAACTCTAATATGACTCCCTTAGTTGAAATATATTCTTCCCTGATCCCACATTCATCCTTCCTCCCTTCCCCCCATCCCGGTCAACCGAGCTTTCTCCATTCCTCCCCTACTCCCTTCTCTCTAACCCTCTCCCCTTCCAACAACCCTCCCACCGCCCCCCCCCCATGCACCCAAGGTTACCTGGGACTCTTGACTATTTCCTACCTCCTGGCGGATAGGTAAATAATCTTCATCAGGTTCGTCTTCTTATTTAGCTTCTCTAGGATCACGAATAATAGGCTCAAAGACCTTTAATTATGGTTAGAATCCACTTATGAGTGAATACATACCGTGTTCCTCTTTTTGGGTCTGGCTTACCTCACTCAGTAAAGCGTTTTCTATGTCCATCCATTTGCATGCAAAATTCAAGATGTCATTATTTTTTACCGCTGAGTAAAACTCTAATGTGTATATGTTCCACACCTTTTTTAACCATTCTTCTATTGAGGGGCACCTAGGCTGTTTCCAGGTTCTGGCTATTACAAATAGTGCTGCTATGAACATAGTTGAACAAATGCTTTTGTAGTATGTTAGGGAATCTCTAGGGTATATTCCCAAGAGTGGTATTGCTGGGTCCTGAGGGAGGTTGACTCCCAGTTTCCTGAGAAACCGCCACACTGATTTCCAAAGTGGCTGCACAAGTTTGCATTCCCACCAACAATGGATAAGTGTTCCCCTCATTCCACATCCCCTCCAGCATAGGCTATCATTGGTGTTTTTAACTTTAGCTATTCTGACAGGTGTAAGATGGTATCTCAAAGTGGTTTTGATTTGCATTTCCCTGATCGCTAAGGAGGTTGAGCATGACCTTAAGTGTCTTCTGGCCATTCGAAGTTCATCTGTTGTGAATTCTCTGTTCAGATCAGTACCCCATTTTTTAATTGGGTTAATTAGAGTTTTAGTGCCTAGTTTCTTGAGTTCTTTGTATATTCTGGAGATCAGACCTTTGTCTGATGAGGGGTTGGTGAAGATCTTCTCCCAGTCAGAAGGCAGCCTTTTTGTCTTACTGACAGTGTCCTTTGCTTTACAGAAGCTTCTCAGTTTCAGTAGATCCCATTTATTCATTGTTTCTCTTATTGTCTGTGCTGCTGGGGTCCTACTTAGGAAGAGGACTCCTGTGCCTATATCTTGTAGACTACTTCCCACTTTCTCTTCTATCAGGTTCAGAGTGGACGGATTAATGTTGATGTCTTTAATCCATTTGGACTTGATTTTTGTGCATGGTGATAGATATGGATCTACTTTCATTTTTTTACAGGTTGACATCCAGTTATGCCAGCACCATTTGTTAAAGATGCTTTCCTTCTTCCATTGTATACCTTTAGCTCCCTTGTCAAAAATTAGGTGCTCATAGGTTTGTGGGTTAATATCCGGGTCTTCTATTCGATTCCAAAGGTCGATTTCTCTGTTCTTATGCCAATACCAAGCTGTTTTCAATACTGTAGCTCTATAATAGAGTTTGAAGTCAGGGATGGTAATGCCTCCTGAAGTTCCTTTATTGTATAAGATTGTTTTGGCTATCCTGGGTTTTTTGTTTTGCCATATAAACTTGATTATTGTTCTCTCAAGGTCTGTGAAGAAGTTTGATGGGATTTTGATGGGGATTGCATTGAATCTATAGATTGCTTTTGGTAGAATTGCCATTTTTACTATGTTGATTCTCTCAATCCAAGAGCAGGGGAGGTCTTTCCATTTTCTGGTATCCTCCTCAATTTCTTTCTTCAAAGACTTAAAGTTTTTGTCAAATAGGTCTTTCACTTCCTTGGTTAGAGTAACCCCAAGATATTTTATGCTATTTGTGGCTATCATGAAAGGTGATGTTTCTCTGATTTCCCTCTCTGCTTCTTTATCCTTTGTGTAAAGGAAGGCCACTGATTTTTTGGAGTTGATCTTGTATCCTGCCACGTTACTAAAGATGTTTATCAGCTGTAGGAGTTCTTTGATAGAGTTTTTGGGGTCACTTATGTAAACTATCATATCGTCAGCAAATAACGAAAGTTTGACTTCATCCTTTCCAATTTGAATCCCCTTGATCTCCTTATGCTGTCTTATTGCTATTGCTAGAACTTCAAGCACTATATTGAAGAGGTATGGAGAGAGTGGACAGCCTTGTCGCGTTCCTGATTTTAGTGGAAAGGCTTTGAGTTTCTCTCCATTCAGTTTGATGTTAGCTGTCGGCTTGCTGTATATTGCTTTTATTATATTTAGGTATGATCCTTGTATTCCCAGTCTCTCCAACACCTTTATCATAAATGGGTGTTGGATTTTGTCAAATGCTTTTTCAGCATCTAGTGAGATGATCATATGGTTTTTTTCTTTCAGTTTATTTATATGATGGATTACATTGATAGATTTGCGAATGTTGAACCAGCCCTGCATCTCTGGAATGAAGCCGACTTGATCATAATGGATAATTTTTCTAATGTGCTCTTGGATACGGTTTGCCAGTATTTTATTGAGAATTTTCGCGTCAATGTTCATGAGTGAGATTGGCCTGTAATTCTCTTTCTTGGTTGTGTCTTTGTGTGGTTTTGGTATTAGAGTAACTGTAGCTTCATAAAAGGAGTTAGGCAATGACTCTTCTGTTTCTATATTGTGGAATACGTCAAGGAGTATAGGTATTAGCTCTTCCTGGAAGTTCTGGTAGAATTCTGCATTGAAACCATCTGGTCCTGGGCTTTTTTTGGTAGGGAGATTTTTGATAACAGCTTCTAATTCTTCGCGACTAACAGGTCTATTTAGATTGTTCACCTGTTCTTGGTTCAACTTTGGTATATGGTACTTATCTAAAAAAATGTCCATTTCTTTTACATTTTCCAACTTTGTGGCATATAAACTTTCGTAGTAAGATCTAATGATTCTCTGAATTTCCTCTGTGTCTGTGGTTATGTCCCCCTTTTCATTTCTGATCCTATTAATTTGCATGTTCTCTCTCTGCCGTTTGATTAGTTTGGATAGGGGTTTGTCAATCTTGTTGATTTTCTCCAAGAACCAGCTTTTTGATTCATTGATTCTTTGGATTGTTTTCTCTGTTTCTATTTTGTTGATTTCAGCCCTCAGTTTGATTATTTCCAGTCTTCTACTCCTCCTGGGTGAATCAGCTTCTTTTTTTTCTAGAGCTTCCAAGTGTGCTGTTAGGTCTCCAATGTGTGCTTTCTCCGTTTTCTTTATTTGGGCACCTATTGCTATGAACTTTCCTCTTAGCACTGCTTTCATAGTGTCCCATAGGTTTGAGTATGTTGTGTCTTTGTTTTCATTAAATTCAAGGAAGTCTTTAATTTCTTTCTTAATTTCGTCCTTGACCCAGGGGTGATTTAGTAGTTGACTGTTCAACTTCCATGAGTTTGTTGACTTCCTGGGGTTAGCATTGTTGTTGAATTCTAATTTTAATCCATGGTGATCTGACAAGACACATGTGGTTACTAATATTTTTTTGTATCTGTGGAAGTTTGCTTTGTTACCGAGTATGTGGTCAATCTTCGAGAAGGTTCCATGAACTGCAGAGAAGAAGGTATATTCTTTCCTATTTGGGTGGAGTGTTCTGATTCTTTGCCTGTCTAAAATACCTGATGGTCTAATAAAGAGCTGAACAGCCAATAGCAAGGCAAGAAAAAGGATAGGCAAGTCTGTCAGACACAGAGGATAAATAGGAGAAATCTTAGAGGAGAAAAAGAAGGAGCAGGATAGAACAAGGAGAGAAGGACATCAGGGGCCAGTAGCCCAGCTATACACCAAGCCTTGGAGAAAGAAGTAAAGAAAGATATACAGAAATAGAGAAAGATAGAAGCCCAGAGGCAAAAGGTAGATGGAATAATTTAAGATAAGAAAAGCTGGGTAGAAACAAGCCAAGTCAAGGCCAGGCATTTATAAGTAAGAGTAAAACTCTGTGTGATTTATTTGGGAGCTGGGTGGAGGGCCCCCCCAAAAATCCAAACGGCCAAAGAATAAAGTGGGTAACACAACAACATTTTGGTATCCAATGTGGGGCTAGAGTAAAAGAAAATTTAACAACAATGAATATTTAAAAATTGAGTGTCAGTCAAAACAAATACCAGTGGGATTTTAAAAAACAATTTGACACCAATTTAAGCATTTATCTAGGTGGGAATATTGCATATTAATCACCAAAAACATTTTTTTAAAGTTTTGACAGTAAAAGTCCATTAGCTAATATGAGGACATACTCACAAGGTAACTTAAGAATATGGCATTTGTTAGAAAGGTAAATTATTCAGTGGGAGAATAGTGAGTTTAATAGTGAGTTTGAAAACAAATCCAAGATTAAGAGCCAGTCAGATCTACAGATACAAATATAAAGATTTACGTGACAGTTACATGGCTAAACTCAGAGCAGCTATGGTTTACCCGCCCAAGCCTGCCACAAAGTCGACTTAAGAGTTTCAGCATAAGTAGAGAGAGACTCTTGATGACCCCCTCCTAGCTGATGACTGCTGAGGGAGAGAGAGATACTTTTCTGTTGTGTGTTGGGGAACATTGGTAAGTTGACTATTTGCCTGTGGATGATCCCACACATGTGTGTGTGTCTGGTGCTGATTGGATTTATTGGATTTTTTTAAGACATGAAGTTTAGAGGGAGATGGGAGATATATTGAGAGGAAGGGGGACCTAGAGAGAGGGAGCTGGGATGAATATGACAGACAGGCATTGTATATAAATCTGAGAAAGAAATGTTCTAGCAGGTGCTACATGCCTGGAAGTGAAAGTAGAGATGCTGAGAGTCTTGGACACAAAATTACAGGTTGATGGGAACAGAGAAACACCAACCACTGAGGGAAAAAGAGCAAGATGACAAACTATTGGAATGGCAAACTCCTGGAAAGGTCAGGGAGGGCACCAAAGATGGAAGTTCAATCTGTGAACTCTGCTTCAGAGTTTTGACAGGCTCCTGCCTCCCTCTCTGGTGTTGGGGTAAGTGCCAGAGCAAGGAGAAGCCTTTCTTAAAGGGCCAGTCCCTGTTTCCTAGATTAGTCCCTGTTCCTCTGACCCTTCTTCATTCTTAGCTTTGGGGTTGGTGGAAGCTGGTGATCGGCTAAGAATACAATCCCAGGGTTTTATATAATAGTCATAAGGATGTGAGCCTTCAGACCGAGTTTCAGCGACCAACCCAGGACATCTACAAGAAGAGTATGTGCTGAATCACTGTGTGCTCTTAACCACTGATCCAGCTCTCTAGAGCCCCTGCCAGGCCTTCATATTAGCCACCACTTGCAATGCAGTTTTTCTTCTATTTTCATTTGACTGACTCTCTGTCTCCATGTTTGTCTCCTTTTCCCTCTAACGAGTGCTATGTTCTTTCATATGGATTCCTTCAGGACAGATAACATATGCTCCATTTCTTATATACCTATTTAAAAAGTAGGGAAGGGGCCATCAGGACCTAGTAACTTGTGCACAGTCCTTGGTGTGACTGGGGGAGTGGGTATGAAACTTTTTAGTAAAATCTTGACTACTTTCATATTTTCAGAAAGAAGAGTTGAAAATGATGGAAAAGGTTAATCAGTTTTTTGGGTTTTCATTTAATAGAATATAGTGTGAATTTAAAAATGTAGTCTCCTTGTAGAAACTCTTTTAGGTTCTTTTCGTAAATAGTCCCAGTGTATTAGGTACCTCGATGATTTTAATAGTTTGTGTTAAAATGTCACAAACAAAAGTAAAGACAGGTAATCTTCTCATTCTAAATAAGATTTGTGTCTAATATAAAATAGTTTTTAACATGTAAAAACTTAATTTATAATCAAGTAAATAAATTTTTTGAAGGCAGCTTACTAGTATCTAAGAGACTATTTGACAAATCAATTCTAGGAATTTAGTCCAAAGTAATATTTGTAGATACTGTTAAATATTTTCAAGCCTGATGTGTCTGTCTACAAAGAAGGGCCTTGAGGGAAGCAGAGGACTCTCCAAATAATGATGTATATGCACCTGATAATCCTATTCAAAATTCAGAATATCGTTGGTGCTAACTGTACTTTGTTCTAGATTATGACCTCAGCTCCAACCCTCAAACATCACCATCCCAAGGCTTCTGTAGACATATCACAAGCCATAAGCAACAACCCTCAAGGCATTGGGGTCTCCCTAAAAAAGACAGACAAGCTCATGGAATGCATACTAAGCACTTGGAAAAGACTGGTGTCCCAGTGCCAGTGGGTCTGTAATATTCTCTCTGACTAAGCCCTAAGAACCCTTCTGAGGGATGACTGTTTAAAATCCTCAGTCCCTTAATAACATGGTGGTAGGATCTTTCAATCATTAATTCATTTTATTACTGTAAAAAAATTCCTTATGAAGAGACTGGGGTTTTATAAAGGGATTGAGGTTTTTACTCTTTCACATTTACTTGAATAATTCTCTTTTAATAGTTTAAAAATATCAGTCTTCTTAAAAGTGGTGGCACTCCACCCAGGTAATATTTTCCTGCTTTCTTAACCACAGGTTGCTACTGGCAGAGCCGTTACTGAGGATTTGGACCTCTATGCTACATCTCGAGAGAGGCGGTTTCGATTATTTGCATCTATAGAATGTGAAGGACAGTTATTCATGACTCCATATGATTTTATTTTGGCTGTTACAACAGATGAGCCCAAATGTAAGTAGAGATTTTAAATTACCTTCATAATTCTACCTTTATAACAATTTTGGTATATTAGTAGTATGATAATTTTCAAACACTTTCAAAGATGGTGAAAAAAGTAATAGAGACTAAGCAGTTCTGGTCAGGATAAATAGGTGACAATAAAAATGAACTTTGAAGAGAAAAATCTATTTTGTAAAAATATGAAACAGTATACGTATTTTAGAATATATTACAAAAGCAATGTGACAATTCAGAATTCATTGTTATGCAATGATTGCAGACTTATTTCTTTAAAACCTTTATTGTTTCTAAAATTTCAGAATTTTGAGTCACTCCCTTACATATTGCACTTAAACACTACCTTATTTTAGATATTCTTATAAGAGATAAATGTTCTTCCTACTATTTCTTGTATCCAAAATGAATAAAGTAATTGAGAACTGGCATTGAAGTTATCCTTGCTCATGAATTCTGCTTTTATGTCTTCTGCATTTGTCCTACCTCCTGAAGTATAAAGATTGGCTAATTCTTTCTCACTTTTCCTTATGCTAAAGGAGTGCTTTTCAAACATTTGGACCATTGCTCATTTTCTGGAAATGCTTTGTAACTGATTTTAAAAACGTAGCAAGATTTTTGCATTTTTGTATCCAGCCTATTTTAATATGTTCTTCTCAGTGAAGTGTGGAAAGAAAATCCCCCTCACAGATAACAGGTAGTCAGGGAAGGGCAGGAGACTTTGTTCTGAACTTGGGTATTCTTTTTACACTGTTACAACCTGCTAGTGGTAGTGCAGGCTTTCAAAATCTCCAAAGATGGTATTGAAACATTCTCTAGTATGAAGGGGTTTGGGCTAGGTTAACTGGATGGCTGAGCTGTAATAATGAGGTTGAGGAAGGAAAAAAAGATGACTAAACTTTTCACTGATGTATTTGAGATGCATCAGATATGTAAAAGTTGAATTTGTCTAGTTTTAGCTCACTGAAAGATAACTAAAATTAATACTCCAAATAAAATTGACTAATATTTGCTTTAATTTCTTATAAAAATATATGATAATTGAACAGCCATGGCCTTTTCCTCCAAAGCAAAACCAAACATTAAACTTTTTTTCAATAATTCATCAAACTTGTGCAGACTAGCTTTTAATTCTTTCTTCTCCCTCAGTGCTGTACATTGGATCCAGGGCTTTGTATATGCTGGGCAAGTGCTTTTCTATTGAGCTTTATCACAGCCCTCAATGGATTGACTTTTGATGCTTTAAGTACTCGGCGGTGGAGATCAGGAAGAGGTCTGAATATAGGGATCTGTCTGTACATGTTTAGCAGTTAATGTTACGTATGTTGAAATTTTCCAGAGAAATACTATACTATTTTACATGACTGGGAGGAACTCTTACACTTCAAAAGATGAATGTACAAATGCTAGAGAATGTAGGCCTCAAGAGCACTGTCCAGAGACACAGGAAAACAAACAAAAACAAAACCTAGAGTGGTACAGTCATAGAGTTCAAAGGAAATGATTGGGGTGGTTCAGGGAGCGGACTTGCTGAAAAGTCAAGTTAGATTAGCACAGAGTATTTTCCAGATTTATTAATATGAAGGTTGCTAAAGATTTTTAAAACAGACATTTTATGGAATTGACTAGGACCAAAACTAGATTGTATAGTGGAATAGCAGATGAAGAAACGAAGGCAGTGACTGACAGGTACCTGTTTGAGATGCTTGGCTCTGTCAGGGAAAGGAAATGTAGCTGGATTGAAATTTGAGGTAGAGACTTGATGATGCAAGATTTTAATCCCCAAAAAATTTAAAAGTAGGAGTTGTTTTTTTACAAGCGGGAAAGTCTTGAGAATAAACAAACCAAGAGAGTAATAGTATGTTTACAGTTGCCACCTGTAAATGTGTAGGGCAGAAAAAGGCTGAAAATTAAGTAGGGTTCTTTAATAGTAATTATAAGACTAAGATAAAATTTATAGCCCTTTGACTTAATTGACATGGTATAATGTGGTTTATTTATTCTCTATTTTTGAGCACTCTATACTAATTTTATTAATATGAAAATAATAATAACCTCATGAAGAATTTTTTGAGACCAAATTGGGTGTGACTAGTAGCCTAGAACCAGTTTTGGATCTGTCTTCATCACTGTTATCAAATTCATAATCAGGACTTTGAACATCTTTATAATGACATTCAATAGAAAACTGCATTTAAGTATTAGAAATTGTAGCTCAAATAAACATTAATTGTAGAAATATACCACATTGTTAATTGTATTGTTTAATTTTTCTTATTTTTCTCTTTAGAATAGAGTCTGACAGGTAAATTCCCCTTTTAGGATTAAAATATGTAATTATTTTTTATAGTATCAAGAATCATTTTAATTTGTATTTTAAAAATACAGTATTAAAATATTTCAGATACAAAAATGTATCACAGATATGATGAACAACAGCCTACAAACCTGAGAAATAAAATGCTTCTAATATTTAATATAGATTCAATGCCTCCCTCTACCTGTTATATTTATATACTCAATGATTTACTATGAAATAAGGAATATAGAAAGTCAGAACACTCATTGAAGACTTGTCTTACTGGTCCTTTAGTCTTTATTTCTTTAACAACTAATGATATTAAACATGGTACATATCCTGCAGAGTGAATATGTCTTTTGTAAATAATCTATTGTGGAATCTTATAAAACCAAAAACTTAGGAGTAAATCTAATTTCTTCATTGGATAAATAGTTTCTGAGCATTGCATAAGCCATGTCCATGTATTTGTACTTTTTATGGATTTTTCTTACACTCTTTTCAAGCTGTTATTTCATTGTTCTATTCCCTAAAAAGAGTTATTGCAGAATTATGTGCACAGTAGCATAGGTAAGGTTACCAGCAAAATCCTGTGATTTCAGGGCTTGATCGCCTGTTGACATATGCTGCTAGGTAAAAGAAAGATTTTGTTATGAAATAAAGAATTGATCTCCAAGAAAAATTAGTTTCCAAATTTTAAAAGTATATCTTCACCTTTGATCTCAAGATGAGTTAGTGTATTGCCCTAAAATGAGAGTTATATAGCATTGTGTCTTCCATATAACTTTAAATTTGATATATTTTTAATTATACAGACTTGCTATGTAGATCCAATTAGTCTACCAGTTTTCCTAATGCATGTACACTGTAGGAATTAATTACTATCAACCTGGAGATAATTCTTAGCCATTTGCAATGGTAGGAGCTGAACAAGAAGAACAACTATTTTGGCTGTTCATATGTACCTGCATTTTACTGTTTAAATTGAGATCATTGACATGATAAAGAAAATGTTTTATTCAGCTACTACACTTCTGCCTCTAAGATACTTCTAGAACAACTACAGAAGGAACATGGATAAGAACTTTCCCAGCTCTCCTGTTACTTTTCTTCTTTTTGCCACTATAGTTTCTATCTTGGAGAGACCTCACCAAGGAATTATTTCCAGAAATACTCATTCATCTGATTACAGTATGAATATTTTATAAGTATCTTCATTTGTCCTTCAAGTGACATAAAATATTTAACATTAAGTAGCTTAACTTGTGCTATGGATCCAGAAAGGACCAATCATAATCCAATTATGGGGGAAAAATGTTCTGTGACACTGATTTTACTTACTGTAAGTTACAATATTTAAAACAAGTAGATAACATGGAAAGATCATATATTAGATTCAAATATTGAGGGTAAAATCATCTGCCTTTTGAACATAAAAGCTTGATTTTGAGTTATGGTTATATATGGTTACTAAATATGGATATACATTACATACAATATTATCTAATTATTTTATATTTATTTTAGTTGCTAAAACGTGGAAGTCACTTTCTAAACAGGTAAGTTAAAGCTCTTGGTATACAAGATATGCATGTACACACACAATACACACATGTGTAAGCACATATGCACATTATCTGATTAGATAGTTATATGTTTTTGTGTGTGGTTTTTACAAATTAAAATCACATAATGATAGTATTTTTAGTCTTTATAATGTAAGTAAATAAAGAAGGTTGTCAGTTCCATGTGCTAGTGAAGATAGAGGCTAATTGTCGTGTGTGAGTGTAAATTAGTGTTCCTTGTTTAGAAACAGTTGCATTATCTACTGAATTGAAGATATCTATAGACTCTTATTCAACAAGTCCATACCTGAGGTTAAATTCTACAGCAGTACATTCACATGTGCCTAGCAGAGTTAAACTTAATCAACTTTATGACTAGGTTATTTCATATTGGTGTTCATACCTAGAGAAACTATTAGTTACATACAAAAGAGGTTCAGAAGTCTGTAAACAGCTTGTCATGGGTTTAAAAAAAAAAGCATATGAGTAATAGGCCTAATAAATTTTCAAAAAATATAACTCCAGTCAGGCAGAAATCAAAACTGGGGAAATAACACTATAGTTATGTAAGGATACATCCACAGTTGCCAAAAGAAAGGGGAAAATTAACATATTCAGATAGTAGAGACTGACATCAGGGAGGGCCTCAAAGTGACTTCTAACATACTGATGATTTCTTGCTTTTAACTTAGCTATTTTTAACTTCCTTAACTAGTAAAAGGAAATTCTGCAGAGCTTATAATGGCAGATGCATGTTTCCCTGTGAAACTTGAGAAACATCTCTTTACAGTTAAATGTAAGATAAAGGGGCATGCTGTCATAGCTAGAGGGCTAGCAAAGTGACATTCCTCATTAGCTGCGGATTCTAGACTGCCTTGATAAAGTGTCCCGTCCTAAGTGGCTACACTGCGTTTATCACCTCACAGTTCTGCAAAGTAGAAACTTAAGATCAGAGTATTAGTAAGGTGGTTTATTCTGAGGCTTTTATCCTTTCTGTGGCCATCTTCTCACTCTGTTTTCACTTGGTCTTTCCTCTGATAATTTAGGGGGATTTTATATGATAACATTAGTGGTACTTTTAAAGGGCCTGTCTACAAAGTAGCCAGGTTCTCAGGTGCTGCATTATGGCCATAATATAGTATATCAAAGAGAAAGAGGAGGGGAAGATGAGGTTGGGGAGGGGTGGAGTGGAGAAGAGGAATTGTAAGAACTACAATAGTAGCAATTAACAATTTTAAAAATCATATCCAATAAAAGTATTGCAAGTTATTGCTCTATATTAAAATAGATGAATCAAAGTTAATAACATGGTGAAATTTAATTTTAAATTAATAATAGTGATTATAACACTGCATTGAGATACATTTCACAATAGCAACAAAATCTATCAGGTACTTAAAAGTGTACCATCTTAGTTACTTTTCTATTTCTGTGACAAAACACAATGACCAAGGCAACTTAGGATAGAAATTATTTCAATGGGTTTGTTAGCAGAGAGCCCTCATCTTGATCTGAAAGTAGGAAGCAGAGAGCTAGCTCAAAATGGAACAAGTCTTTGAAAACCTCAAATCTCACCCCTACTGACATACTTTCTCCAACAAAGCCACACCTTCTAATGTTCCCCAAACAGCTATCAACTAGAAATCAAATATTCAAATATATTATGCTCTGGGGCCTATTCTCATTCAAACCGCCACATTCTACTGCGTGGCCTGCATGACCTCTAGTGGCCATATCATAATGTAAAATCAATTTAGTCCAACATCAGAAGTCCTCATAATTGACTTCAATTATGAACTCATGATTGAGTTCAATCTCAAACCAGTTTAAAGTCCAACGTCTAACATCTCTTCTGAGGCTCAAGGCAATCTCTTAATTTTAACACCTACAAAATCAAAAGCAAATTACGTACTTTCAACATACAGTGGCACAATATATAAATTGCCATTCCATAAGGGAGGCATTGTGGCATAGTAAGGGAATACTGTACCAAAGCAAGACTGAAACCCAGAGGAGCAGACTCCAAGTCCTGTGGTTTTGTTTTTGGTGTAGAGGGCTGAAATGGCTCTGTCCTTTCATCTTTGCTGCCTGCAACATACTTTTCTCTTGGGATGGTTCTACTCCCTGTTGGTATCTCTCCTTGGAAGATATCCCATGTCTCCATCACCTCTAACATCTTGGAGTTTCCAGCACAATCCAGGCTTCACTTTTACAGCTTCACACAATGGCCTTTCCGGACCTTCGTGCAGGGACTGCCCTGTCATGCAGTGCCTGGCCTCAGTCATTCTCCTTTTTCTTGGAAGAAGATTGCATAACCCATTACTGGTATGTGCTTCATGGCTTTAAGGCCAATACCATGTGATGAGGCTGCCAGTTCAGCTGCCCACTGGGATTGAGCCCTCGAATCATTCTTAGGAGGAGATTCCTCAGGCCTTCCCTTTCACAGAGTGAAAGCTACTTGTGATCTCCCCATGAGGACACCACTTTTTTTATTCTATTTTAGATCAGGCCTTTCTTCAATTTTATCTCTTTCAGTACAAACCTTGACTTTGTCATTAAATTTTCTGATGTTATTTTCTCCATTCAACTGTACACTTCTATTTCTTTTTCCCTACTTGTGCTTTTTCACTGTGGACCTGCATAATAGTAAGTACAGATAGTGTGATGGAGTCACAGTCAGGCTGTCTTGACATCTCCTCTGCCAAAGAAATTAGTTCATTGCATTTTAATTTCACCTCAAGGAAATTTTTAGGAAAAGAGCAGAGAGCAGCCACATTCTTTCCCAAAATAACACAAGAATGGCCTCTGGCTCAGTTGCTGTTAAAGTCCTTGCTTCTCTCTGACGTCTCTTGAGCTGAGCTTCCACAGTCCACATAGCTCTCAGGACTGTTTCCCAGGCTCCTAGTATAGGATGGCCCATTGAGTCCTACTTAGTGCACTCAACCATTCCTCTACTCCAAATTCCCAAAGTCTTCCATATGCATCCAAATTTCTCATGACAGGAGCAGCCCGTTCCCAGATAGCAACTTCTGTCTTAGTTACTTTTCTGTTGCTGTGTCAACCATTAGAACTAAGGCAACTTACAAAAGAAACTGTTTAATTGGGTTTATGGTTTCAGAGAGTAGGGCATCATGATGGCAGAACAAAGGTTTAGTAGCCAGAATAGCTGAAAGTGCTCATCTCTATCTGAAAACTAACACAAAATAGCAAAGGTCACTAATTGCCAGTGACATATTTTCTCCAACAAGGCCGTACCTCCTAATCCTCCCCTAACAGCCACTAAGTATATACTGAAACTCAAGTATTCAGAGATCAATCCATGGGGCCCATTTGCATTCAAACCACCACATGTACTTAACAGAGCATGTACAACATTTTTAAATTGTCTTTCAAGGTAAGGAATAGATACAGTATCATGTTCATGGGGACTAAATTATAATAATAGTTTTATCAAATTTATCTAAAAATTAGTGTTAATATTAGTCTACTCTAATATAATTTCAACAAAATTGATTTTAGTTTTCACTTTTTAAAACATTTGGGGCCAGGCGATGGTGGCACATGCCTTTAATTCTAGCACTTGGGAGGCAGAGGCAGGTGAATCTCTGTGAGTTCACGGCCATCCTGGCCTACAAAGTGAACTTCTGCTGTGGGATAATCCTCTTGTACACTGTAAAGATTTGTCACTCATATTGGTTTAATAAAATGCTGATTGGCCAGTAGCCTGGCAGGAAGTATAGGTGGGGCAACCACACTAAGAGAATTATGGGAAGAGGAAAGGCAAAGACGAGTCACTAGCCAGATGCAGAGGAAGCAAAATGAGAATGCCTCACTGAGAAAAGGTACCAAGCCACGTGGCTAAACATAGACAAGAATTATGGGTTAGTTTACATTTTAAGAGCCAGTTAATAATAAGCCTGTGTTTCTTTGGGACTGAATGGCTGCCGGACTGGGTGGGACAGAACTTCCACCTGAAAGTTCCAGGACAGCTAGGGCTGTTACATAGAGAAACCCAGTATCAAAAAAATAAAAATTGGGATAAGGACTCTGACATACTTAGAATGGTTTTGAAAAGAAAATAGAAAGGTGACAGAGATGAGAACAAATGTCTCATATTAATAAGATTGATAAGATTAATATCATATTGATAATTAAAATAATATTGGATCATTACAATAATATTTTAACTAAATGAAGATAATTAATAGATAATAGAAAAATCCAGAGGCATTTCAAGGAACATCTGTAAACCAATAGAGAAAAGACTGATGCCTCAATAATGTTTAAAATAATAGCTTTTCCTGTGGGGGCAAATGAAGCTAATCCTCAGAACCTACCAGCATATATAAAAGCTAATTGGAAGTAGACTGTGTTCTTTTTTTCTCCATGCATCATGGCTAGTAACTTTCATTATCATCATCATTTTCATAATTTATGCCCCAGAAATGCTTTAGTATTAAGTATGCATAGGCAGCCCACTTATGGCAGTTCTCCAGTTGTTTCTATCCTGGGCAGTCCTAGATGCTAGTAAGTTTACTCTTCATTAAAGTATATATCATATATTTTGAAGGATGAATACATCATAATATACCACTGAAGTTATATAGATATATTTACTATAAAGTTATCTCAAATTTGTAAAAAGTATATTTTTTTGTACGTTTTGACACCATAGATACTTACCAAAAATGTTCTTCTTTTACCAATGATTCGCTCACAAATATGATGATTATGTCTAAATAACTTATTATGTATCAAATACTGTCATGACTATCTAAGTAAATTGATAGTCTAGTGAACAGTTGGGTATAATTATAAACAAATTTGAGGATTGTGCATATATTGGTTGCCTTATTCTTCTATCTGTAAACATTAACATATCAATGGATTGTTAGTATCCAAAGAGATAATGTTCCTGCTCGGAGGTATTAGAGGTAATAAGAAGTTCTAGGGAACTGAAAAATAGCATTAGAGATGCCTTCAGTTATATTTTACCCTCATAAATTCTCAGGCTTCACCTCACTCCCCATAAACATAACTTTGATCCAGAACTGACAATTTCATGAAATCTGGAACATTATAATGTATAATCAGATGCTTCCATGTACAGGAGAAGAAAAACTTATAGTGCAAGCAGTTGAGTCTCTCAGTCCTTGCTTCCAAATGCTAGTGGTGCAGTCAGCACCTAGAGATGCTTTCCATAAAATTCAGAGCTTGTCAGAGCAGCACCTTCACTGTTGCCTTGAAAATGTGATAAAAATGATAACTTCTACCCACCTGAGTCTCAAGTCCTACCACCTAGAATTAAAAAATAATAATAATAACCAGCCCCACAGATGGAGCTCGGCTGAAAGGTCAGGGCTGAGTATCTTGCTTCCCATGTGTAGAAGAGGTTACATGCAAATGTACTAAGTCAGGAGATTTTTCTACCAAAAAGGAAGACTCACTCCCTTAAGAAAGGGAGAGATCTTTGTACCCACCAAAGAAAATAACTGTCTTGAAAAATACATATGATTACTGTTGAGAGAAGTTAATGTCAGAAGCTCTTATCCAACTCTAAAAGAATTCCATGGTGCCCCAACTCAAAAATGTTTAAAAAGTGTCACAATGAATATAGACTTGTTATGTGGAGGAACAGGAAGTCACCAAGAGTAATATCAGACTTCTCAATGTCAGTTGTGCTTTTGCTTGTTTTTATATTGTGTTTTCATGTATGATTAAAAAGTATAAATGATAAAATGCAAAAATTGAAGAACACATGAGAGGATCTTTTTAGACAGGACACATGAAGCAAACCTCAAAAGAAGTTACTGGCAGATTTTACTAAATTAAATACTTAAAAAATTTAGTTACTCAAACCCATCAACAACACTAAAAGAAATTTGATGCATGGGAAAATGCTTTCATTATTTATTGTCCAAAAACAACTTTGTAAAAGGATTTTATAATTATCTAGAACTTGTGTAAATAGATACTAAAAGATAATCATTTCAATAAGAAATAATGGACAGCATAGCTAGAATAGCTAGTAAATACATGCAAAGTAGTTTAACTCATTAATAACCAAAGATAGGCAAATTGAAGCAATGATGTTCTATTCCATACCCACCAATGGCTAGCTTCCAGAAATTTGACAGTGTCAGTAATGAGCAAGGGCGTGAAGGAACCAACTGAAAAAAATAAATGATGCCTTCACTTTGATAATGACTGATGAAATTTACAATGTATGTTTGGGGTCCTATCTACAGGCATGTATGCTAGAGAAATGTCTAAATGTTCACATCAGCTATCCTGTTCATCTTTCCTGACACACAGATGGGAAAGCAAAAAAATTAGAAACAGTATACTCACTGGGGAAATGGATCAAATAATTGTAAATAGCATACTACAGATAGCAAAGTACTACAGGTAAATGAGTAACTGTTAGAGCTGTGTGGATCCAACTGGAGACCTAACAGCAAGTCACTGGGAAATCAAAGTAGGTCTCCTGATTCTGAGAAGGTATCGGTTCTATTCGGCCTCGGCCACTCACAGGTGTCTAGATTTTTCTAAAGGTTGTGTGATGAGTGATGTCATCATTCTGGACAGCCGATGGAGTGTGTGGTTGTATATGCTTATACTTTACATTTTCATTTTTCACATTTAAATAAACACTGATGAATACAATACAGATGAACATCTTTTGTGTTCATAGAATTTTAAAATGTAAATAGCTAACTTTTAAAAGCCATTATGAACAGTCACAGTATAGGTGTTAATATCAAAATAAAGACTGTTTGACATGAAGATATGTCCATATTATGTAAAAGTCAAAGAGTAAAGTACAAAGCAGTATATAGACAGTAAAGATTTAATATTTACAATAAAAAGATCTTTTATAAGATGTTTATAAGTTAGATTAAAAGAATATTAAATAAAATTTAAGTTTGATTTGACTTTGAATATAAATTTCCTTTCTAAACCTATAATTTTCCTGTGTAGGGTGCGTGAGGGGGATGTTTGCACTGTGTGATTAAAAAATTAAGTACATAAAAAGCACCATAACATTAGGAAAGTAAAATTAATTCAGCAAATGCATATTTGTTATCTACTTGCAATACTACAATTTAATTCTAACACTGGACACCCAGAGTTAGTATCTGACTCCACTAGTTTAAAGACATAGTGCCCCAGAAGTCTGCTCTTTTTTTCAGGTTAGTACCACAGTTCAGAGGTCTCAAGGTACCTCACTTCTGCCCTTACTGGCTGTAGTTCCAGGGTTTTCCTACAGCTGGTTTAGTAATTGACTAAAATGACTCATGGAACTCAAAAATTGCTGTAGTTCTGGTTATAGACAAAGAACATATATTAAGACATACCAAATGACGAAGAAAAGTATTAGGTCTGGAAGTGTCCTAAACAAGAGTGTCTGTCCTCTCTCCATGTGGAATTGGTTTGTTGCCCTCCGAGCATCTTCATCGGGCTCCAGTGTGCTTAGTGTCTAGACTTGTCTTGGGTTTTATTTCTGAGGTGTAAGTTTCCAATCATGTCTTTATCTCTCAGTCTCTTCCTATCCTTGCTCCCATCCTTTCTTCTGTGACCAAACACGATTGTGAGTTATTTTCTTAATATACACTCAACACTGGATTTTGTCTTTCTTCCAGGAGCTGGAGACAAAGACCAAATTCATTTTATGTAGCACAGTAGTATAATAGAAGATATAAGTATTGCAAGTGAAGAAACAAATTTCCAACATAAATAGATGTACAAAGATTTTAGTAAATGTTAAAAATCAAAAATAGCAGAAAACAAAAATGATCACAAAAGCAACTAGATGATCTAGGCATGGAGAAACTATATTTTTATTAAAAATAACTACTTGACCAGGCGGTGGTGGCATACGCCTTAAATCCCAGCACTCGGGAGATAGAGGTAAGCAGATCTCTGTGAGTTCAAGGCCAGCCTAGTCTACAAGAGATAGTTCCAGGACAGGCACCAAAAACTCCATTGAAACCCTGTCTCGAAAATCAAAAATAAATAAATAAATAAATAAATAAATAAATAAATAAATAAATAAATAAATGCTTGAATAATAAATTCAATAATTTGAATAATAAATAATAAATAATAAATAATAATAAATCAATTAGGATCAGTTTCTGTAATTTCCTTTATATGCCTAACTTGGGAAGATTACTTGTCCAATTTAGGTCTAAGTAAAATACGTGCAAGAATTGGTTAGTAGAATTAAATGAGCTATTACGAGTTCATTGTTAATCACATAGAGGACTCTTGATAAAGGTAATTGATTTTTAAAAAATCAGAACAGAGGTCACAGGATATAGTTATAATGGGAGAAGATTAATATTTATACAATAGAAATAGTATAAATTTAAGTATGTAAAGTATACTGAAGACTTTTTTAAATTTCTTAATTTAACACAAATATTTTAGTTTTCTCTAAACAGTAAATATTCCAGTCTCCTTGTCATTCACAGCTGAAGTCTTACCTGTTTGCCGCAGTCTCCTATTGGAAACTACTCATTAGCTTAGCATCTGTTGCCTGCAGTGCAGATAAAGTCCTGTGAAGGAAATGAATGCTAGAATCTACACACAGTCTGGAAAGCCCCTAAACATGTTCCTGTTTTTGACATCCAAAGGATTTCTTTATTTTCTGGCTTCCTCAGCTTTGCAGTCTAAGAATACTGTTAATAAACATCACAGAGCACTTTCTGGATTTCAATTACTAGGAAAAGTCTGAAGTATTCTCAAATTTGAATGTGCATAAAAATCACCTGGAGGTTGGGAAAAACACGAGTCTAGTTCAAAAGGTCAAATGCTACTCTGCATTTCCATAGCTTTCAGATGACACTAGAATTGTTGGAAACCACAGTGTGACAGATAAGGATCAAATCTATAAGGAGAAGTGGCTTCTACAGTGAAAATGTATTACTAAAAATGTGTTACTGAGAAAAGTCATTTTTAAACTTCAGAATATTTTGTTATTTTACCAAATTCTTTCACTAGTTCTCCTCACAGTCAACCCTATTACAATTGTTGCTTTGTTATAGTTATGATTTTTCAGAATATGCATAATCTGTTCAAATATTTTTATATAAGCAATGACTCAACTGTTTACATTCTCCAATAATTTCTCAGCAGTAGTGATAATTACTTTTAGAATGCTGAGTGGAAGTCAATATTCTGTTGCCCCAGTAGTAAGACTCTTTGGGTTCCCGTGAAAACAGTCTGCTCATTCCTAGCATATTCCTTCACTCATTTGTTTCTTTTGCTCAAACTCAGATAAATCCAGGCATGCAGCAAAGAAGAATATGGAGCCAACTGATCACCTGATATTCATGAGGAAATCTACATGGCTTTTTATAGGGCAGTCCCTTGTACCTCCTCACTCCAGAACTTAAGCTTGCTGTTTTATCAACCTAGTTGTCTTGGCTATATGCATCTAGTTAGGAAATTTATCTGAAATTGAATCGTACTAACTAAGTTTAATATAGCATCTTTACCATTTATTTGATATTTGCATTATGAGCAAATATTGTGGCAGAATGAAGCACAGTTATAGAATAAGATGATTAATGTCACATTTCTGTCATTTAAAAGGAGAATTTCCTGGGGAGGATACGTACTTTTTTAAGATTTATGTTGTAAGAAAGTTGAATACTAATCAGTATCTCAATCCTTCTTTTATAGGAATTAAGTCAGATGCTCTCAGAAACTCCACCAGTTTGGAAGGGATCATCAAAGCTCTTTAGAAATCTTAAAGAAAGAGGTAAGTGAACCTTAGTGCCTATGCATTTTAATATTGACATGGATTTAAAATTGTATGGATAGATAGATAGATAGATAGATAGATAGATAGATAGATAGACAGACAGACAGACAGACAGACACACATATATGCCACGAAATGCAAATGTTTCTGGGTAAGTAATGGTATTTTGGTATAGTGTGATTAAGGATGATATATCACTATATACATATACTCATGACCTCTTTAGCTTCATTATTTTCAAACATACTGAAAAAAATTTACATTTGCACATAGAACGTACTTTTCAAAAATATTAGGTCTTCAAGTATTAATTTTCTTCATTTCATTTTGTATCTAAGAAATAATTGTTACTTCTCCAGTAAGTGAATATACAAGGTTAACCTGTGCTACATGATGCCCTGATTAAAAGAAAAGAAAAAGTAAAAGATATCTTTGCAGTTTTTGTCTATAATATTTCCCCAATTTTTCTTATGTAATATGAATGAAAGAGATGCTTTTTTATTGTGGACATTTTTTAAAACTAGGACTTAAATACTGGGCTCAGGTATATTAAAATACTCCTTGGAGATCTGGGCATGGTGATACATTCCACTGATCTCAGCTTTTCTGGAGCCTGAAGTGGGACGATTTTGAGCGGGGGGGGGGGGTTCTATATTTTTTATTGAACTCTACATTTTTCTCTGCTCCCGTCCAAAGTAGACTGCATAGCAAAGACATCTCAAAACATAAAATGCTCTTAGAAATTTTGTTCATGTTTTAGAGTGAGTTAATAGCATTGGGAATGTTCAAAACTCAAAAGGAATAGATAAGTGTAATGAATTTTATTGTTTTTTGTCTTATATATCTCATGAGAAAGTAAATGGATCAATATAATTTGAAAACAGTGCATAGAGGAAAGAAATATTTTTTATCTAAGCAAAGGTTAGCCTGGAAGGCCTACCTCTCCACATGTTATATACATTTTTTTTTAATGTTTTCTGTCTGTTTTGTTTATTTCCAGGGGAGAATTCATTTAGCACTGTTCAGAATAAGTGTCTGCAGTGTTGGAAGTGTTCATGTTTCTCTTCTATTTTGTATAGACACCACTGGCAAGTTATGATTATTGAACTCTTCAAATTTTGCTAAAGTAACTGAAGAATATAATTTTATTTGGATTAGTCTAAATTTAAATAACTACACCTGCCCATTGATTACCTACAGGAACTTTATATCTGTCTCATATTCTTGATATTAGCAAAATCATTAATTCATGGTCTTGTAAGAGTTTAGAATCTCCTTGCTAAGTGGTTGAGAGATACTGAACTATTTGATTTACATATATATGTATATGTATATATGTATTCACGTGTGTGTGTGTGTGTGTATGCACACACATGCCCACAAACATTAAGTGGTCAGAAATTTTTAAAGCTAAATCTTTAAAATTACTAAATATTATTTTTAAATTGATTTTACTTTTTTAGCTATAACTCAGTAAAAAAAATTCAGCAGCCTTTCATAAAGGCAGTATGTAACACTTATATTAAGAAATAGTAATTTAACAATGTCATGTTTTTATGGAAATTCTTAAATTTTTAAATTGAATTTTTAAAAACTAGTTGTCATCTCTTCTTCCTTCCTCTCCACTACTCAGGACAAGGTCTCTTTAAATAGCCCAAAGCTGTCCTTGAACTTACAGTCCTCCTGCCTCTTGATTACTGTAACTTAGTTGACGTGTTCTTTATTCTGTACTTGTAAAAACTACCATTACTTTAGAGTAGCATTTGACTTTATGTTATTGTTTGTCCTACTTAAGTTAG